>NC_088297.1:14923334-15032426 GCF_032854445.1 Liolophura sinensis
TGGCCCGTTGTCATGCCTTCACTGGTTGCAGCACTTTGGTGGTATGGACTCGCCTTACCAGAAGAAGACAAAGTATATGAACACACAACTTTTGACTCATCGTAGTCATATAACTGAACATTTTTTCAGTACGACGTTAAACCCCAAGCATTCATTCATTCCTGGATTAATATCTTTTAGATAGGGAGTCATTAACTTAACGAAGGACCTGTGTGCGAGACGACACGAAATCATATGTCTCAGCTATTGCGAATTAAGCTTGTTTTTACAGGAAGTATTATTTTCAATAATTTTATTTTTTGCTTGAGTTTAATTTTCTTAATATGTTGTGGAATGGGTTTGGGAAAAATCGTCAGTTGAAGTGATTATGCGTGTAAATATCAGAAAGTGTATCGGTGAAGTTCGTGTGCATCTCATGTACATGATAGCTCCGTGCTGAAGTAACCACAGGCGGTGCAGGAAAAATAGAAATATTATAGAGGAGGGTTTTAGAAATATCAGTCTTTTTTTAAAGTAGCACAAACGACATTTACTCGATATGATTTGTGTAATATTTCTCTTGAAATTCCCTAGTCAGTAGGAAACCGTTTCGATCTCAAGGAACACCAGAGAAAAACTGGACATTTTCCGTAGAAAACCTTTCAGATCGTGGAGGAAAACAAGCAGGCTGTTGAGGCAACCGAGCAAATCCCGGAGAAAACCGGGTAGATCTCGTAGGAAATCGGACATACACACATCCCGAGGGTAACTGATGCCCATATTTCGGATGAAACCCATCAGATTGTGGAGGGTAAAGGGCAAACTCATGAGGCAACCGAGCACATCCCGGAGCAAAAGGAACTGATCCCGTGAGACACTGGACAGGTCCTGGGGGATAACACACACCTTGCCAGGCATATGCCTTGTTTCTCGGCTGTGCTCCGGAAAAGGGTCCCAAAATTTTATCAACAATGGAATGCAGTTTACAACATATTTCATAAATAATAACAATGGAGAGGCAAGTGGATTTTATACCAAAATTTAATACACAGTATTTTTGAGAAAATTTTTTTTAGCGGCTCCCTCACAACTAAACAATGTACGTAACAGCTGTTCTGACGTTACACATCGTACATAAGTTCTGTTTCTATTAGAGAGTCACCTATTTTAAGTTGCCTGTAAAGTCAGTCTTGCTCGCTACCAAAACTGTTTTTAGTCAGTGACAAGTGATAATATAAACCCTACACATTGATATGTTTGAAGTTCACATTATTGCATGGAAAATGGACTTAGAACACTTTTTCTAATTCATTTTTCTAAGTCCATAAGCTCCGTTTAGGCATGAGCCTATTTCCTCGAGTGACGTCATAATTATTTAAAAAAAAAACCCAATGGCATGCCGGATATTGGGCGGACTTCAACATCTTTGACGGAAGGCGACACCAGTTTCCTAAACTGCAATTGATCTTATTGTAAATCCTGTTTCCGCCTCTGCCATATTTGAAATTGGCAGTATGGTTTTAAAGCTGAATGTTAGGAAATGTTGTTATAAAAAAACAATTCAATCCATTCGTTGAGCATGTAGTGTAGGATGTGCTACTGCGTGCAGTTTGTTCTTATCTCATGTTGGTGCCCCTATTGTGAAACAAAGTACTCTCCACGCCCATTCCCCAGCATGCCACTGATTTTGGAGTAATTATGACGTCACCCGGGGCAATGAGTTCTTAGTGTCGAAACTAAGCTTATGGACATTATGAATTAGGAAAAGTGTTCTAATTTGATTTCTTTGCAAGAATATGAATTTCTAACATATCCATGTGTAGAGCTTGTGTTGTAACGTGTCACTAACTATAGGCAATTTTGGTCTCGAGTCTGATTTTACAGACAGCTGAATGCAGGCAACTCTGAAAGAAATAGACTATACGCAAAGTAACTTAGAGCGCTGCTCCAGCATATCAATGTCTATCAGCTCTGCTCCTACTAAATAAAGCAGACTTCCAGTTAAACATTATGTTTTACAGCTGTGTTCTAGCTAAACAATGTGGCGTACAGCACTGTTCCAGTTCAACACTGTGTCATATATACACTGTTCCAACTAAAGAAAATAAATCACAGCACTGTTTCAGTTTAACACTGTGCCTTACAGCTCTGTTTCAGGAATTTCAGCTACAATCCAACATACTTATGAATTCACCTTGTTTACTTATACGTTTTGATTGGTGTTTTACGCCGTACTCAAGAATATTTCACTTATGCAACGGTGGCCAGCATTATGGTGGAAGGAAACCAAGCAGAATTCGGGGAAAACCCACGACCATCCGCGGGTTGCTGACAGACCTTCATACGTATTAAATATTAAAATATTTATTAAATTTCAACAATAACGCCAGGTTGTAGCTTTTTCATATATATATATATATATATATATTTTATAATAAATAAAAAGTTTAATGAATTCCATAAAATGCAAAAAAGAAGAAAAATGTGAAAAATTGAACAAATGGTACCTTCACATTACAGAAGGAAGTTCCACATGAATCACCTAGAAATTCACACACACCTGTACTGGCCATTTATGAAATTAACGCCGGTTTTGAAGCAAAACTCTTTTTAAAATAAGATTTGACCATTTTTGAAAAAGGTTCCGCTTTTTAAAATAAAAATTGAAGAGCTTTGACATAATTGTATTAACAAGGTTCGAAAAGAATGTACCAATGATCTGATTACGACCAGCACTACACTAAAAAATGAATCTGTTAAATTTAACAGAAATGCTGTTATCTGAGTGATATTAACAGGATATTTGTTGAATATGACGATATTGTGTTATGAGTACATTCTAGCATCACTCAGACAACAGACTTCCTGTTAGGTTTAACAGATTAATTTTTGAGTGTGCGGTCGAAGAAAACCGGGCTGAGCCAGGAGGAAACCCCTTCCATTTGTAGGTTGTTGGAAGACCTTCCAAGTACCAGCAGAGAAGAAGCTAGCATGAGCTGGACTTGAACTCACAGCTACCGCACTGGTGAGAGGCTCCTGAGTCATTGTGCTACGCAAGAACCCCATCTGAGTTTAAATTGAATGGGTATACGACGAGCAAGTCGTAAGGTGAAGACAAATCTGTCCCAATTTCAAGCTTTTGCAGTGTAGACTAAACATTTTACTGAAACTTTTAACTTTACACAAAAACCACAAGCCCAGCTGCTAAAAGGAGTATTATTTTAAGAATGATTGTAACTATACAGTGACGTCATTTGTCACTATGATAGTTACCAATAACTTAATTAGCCTAAGAAAACTTTGTTGGAAAGGTCGAGGTCCATGTAAAGACACAGGTTTCCATGGCAACTGCAATTAACACAGCACGTGGTGCGTGGTATATAACAGTAAGTCTGTTGTTGGAGTGATGATAGAATGTATATTACACATATTCTGTTAATTCAACAGATTCTATTAAACAAACACGATATTATGTTGAATATGACACACTATTATGTTATAACAACAACATATATTATAGCATCACTCAACAAACTTCTGCTAAAATTAACAGATAATTTTTTTTTTTTAGTGTAAAAAGATCTTGACTCAAACTCAGTTACAATTTACCGGTATCTCAGAAGTACAGAAAATGACTCAGTTTTGTTACAATCAGTCGTATATAGGCCTATACAAAATACTTTTCACTTCCGATTTAGCTTGATACACAGCATACACTTCACAAACGTAAGCTTTCATTTAAATACTTTACACTTACACCACACAGGCTGGATGACAAAGGAACATCAAGAGCCTTGTCCAGTTTCAAACCCAATAATGTAAACAGTCCCTTCCCAAACCAGTTAATCACAAGTCCGTC
Source organism: Liolophura sinensis (assembly GCF_032854445.1). NCBI lineage: Eukaryota > Metazoa > Mollusca > Polyplacophora > Chitonida > Chitonidae > Liolophura > Liolophura sinensis. Next base: position 14,927,173 of record NC_088297.1, read on the forward strand.
TCTGTTAAGACATCGAAGCTGGTCCTCGGTTTGCTTTATTGCTTCTGCGCCCCGCGGTTGGAAAAAGGAAGGGAATGGGAGTGGTAGAATCCGTGGCGAGGGCTTGAGCCTTCACGAGGGATTCGGAGTTGAGGGTGGTTTTGCCCGATTTGGTGTCGACTGTACCTAGAATTCGGACGTCAGTAGGCACCCCGTCCGACCGCCGTGAAGCAAGCCTGAAAAATGAAGGTGAACGGTGAAATAATGTCTGAATGGGTGGACTGAGTGCTTTTTGTGAACTGTGATCAGATTTAAAGAACTAAATACCATGGAATCGTAAATGTAGTATTACATGAAGTTCTTCGGAATCACCTGTCTTTCAGCGATGTCTTTATTTGTTAATTTGGTTGGTGTTTTACGCCGTATTCAAGAATATTTCTCTTAAACGACACAGGCCAGCATTATGATGGGAGGAAACCGGTTAGAGACTGAGGGAAACCTTCAACTATCCGCACGTTGGTGACAGACCTACGTGTGTAGCAATGCATTCAGTCGTCAAAACCTACATTCGTACTCCAGTAATGTGACCTACACACTTAGATAGTCATTCGTGTGAATAGCTGTGAAAGATGTGGACAAATTCGTCAGTCGCGAAAGGACGGAGGATTACTCCGGTTTCCTTCATGAATGAAACTGATCGCTATCCCAAAAAGTCAAACATTATCAAATCCTCCGAAAATGGGGCCAAGGGAATTATGTCTTAGTGAATCAAGCTATATGGGTGGGCCAACGAGGTCTTGTTAGAAACCCTGCATGGCGGACTTACCGGAAGCATTTTGAGGAATCAGAGACACACCATAAAGACCCCGTGGATGTGCGGTAACAACCGGTGAGAGGATCAGAGTTGGGGGGACAGGGTCTGGCGGGACAGAGGCGGGTTTCAGATCTGAAAGAGAGGTAAAAATCGTGAAGGCGAAAAATTACCGATATCTCTCCTTGACGTTAATATGGTTTATGCAAATTATTCGAAAAATGGGTACATATTAAAAACAACAACAACAACAATTTTCCTTGACATAAAATGGTAGGTCAATTATTTTGAAAAAAATCGGCACTTAATGTGAAACGACAATTTCCCTTGACGTCAAGATGGTGCATGTAAAGTGTTCTGGTTTTCTTGACGCTAAGATGGTGCATGTAAAGTGTTTTGGTTCTCTTGACGCTAAGATGGTGCATGTAAAGTGTTTTGGTTCTCTTGACGCTAAGATGTTGCATGTAAAGTGTTCTGGTTCTCTTGACGCTAAGATGGTCCAAGTAAAGAACTTGAACAATTGGTACGTATTAAAAAAGAAGATAATGCACTTTAAACATTTGAAATGTATGGTATGTAAATATATGTAATATTTTGCGTGTAAAGTATATGAGCTTTCCTTAACAATGCGTTTAAAATATTTAAGTTTTCCTTGACAATGTGTGTAAAGTATTTGAGTTTTTCTTGACAATGAGTGTAAATATCTGAGTTTTCCTTGACAATGCATCTGAACCATTTGAATTTTCCTTGACAATGCGTCTTAAGTATTTGAAAATCAGTACGTCTTAAAGAAAAGTACCGCTAAGTTTCTATAACGTTAATATTTTGCAGTTATGAGCAGTAATTATTCTTAGCTATTTGGTGGGTTCTCTTGAACGTCATTGTTGAAACTGTTCTTGTGATTACTGACCTGGGGACATGCATTACAGTTGACAATTATTACACTACTCTATGTTCCTGCGCCCAACGTGCTATGCTTTGCTATGCTATGCTGTTTTCACTTGAAATCCTTAGCATGCTTGCTGATAACAGCGAGTGAAGATACCAACATTGACGACTTCACAGTATGGTTCATGGTGAAAAAATTGATCTCTTAATTTTAACAGGAAGTCTGTTGTCTGAGTAATGCTACAATGTATTCTGTTATTATAACACAATAATCATTTTCAACATAATATCGTGTTTATCCAGTATAATCCAGTGTTGAATTAATAGAATATGTGTGTAATTTAACAGAATAATCTGCTGCAATAACAGAATGCATGCCAGATTTTCTGTTAAATTTAACAGATTAATTTTTTTAGTATATACTTGATTTTCACTTTCACGTATGGCTGAAATATTACCGATGTGGCGTTAAGGCGTTATTCTTTCATTTTCACTTCAACCCCATAGCTTGCTGATCACAGGAAGTGAAGACGCCAGAAGTGGCGACTTCGGCCGTGCGTTCTTGCTATGCTTTATGTTCACTTTAACCTTTTAGATGTTTGCTAACAGCAAGTAATTTCTGGTAACACAGTAATACTGACAGACACGGTGGAGTGGAGCATTGATCGACTCGGGTTTGTTCCCCACACATTCCACATCGGCGAGTACATGTTGACCAACGACTCCATCTGACGGACGACGGTATGGCTGCAGATGCTGTAGTTTGTGGTGCCACAGTCGTCGTTGCTGTCGTTGTATCTGGTTGAAGCCTGACAAAAGATAAGGTAGTTGTTCTTGGAGCAAACGTAGTCGTCGTCGTGGTTGTTGTTCTTGCTGATGAGCCTGTTATGGTTAGAATCGGTCTTAACGTTGTCGTGGTTGTTGTTGTAGTCGGTGGCAACGTTGTTGTCGTTGTCGTTGTTGTTGTCGGTGGCAACGTTGTCGTCGTTGGCTTGACAGCTGTTGTCGTTGTTGGCAATGTTGTCGTTGTTGGCAATGTTGTCGTTGTTGGCAATGTTGTCGTTGTTGGCATTGTCGTCGTTGCCGCCGTTGTTGCTGGCAAAGACTCGGGATTAGGTCCTAATCCAAACAGCGGACGCTTTCCTCCTGAAAAAATGAACAGTCAATATTTGTATTGTTCTAAATTACACTGACTTCGGAAAGGTAAAACTAGTATGGGTATTCAGAGAAAACTGGTCCACTGGGGTAGAAATACTCAAAGGAAGGTAAAAAATGGTATTGGTTAGCCACAATCAAAGTTTAACTGGGAAAGACAGACTCAAAGGAAAGGTAAAGGTAAGCCACAACGAAAGTTTAACTGGGTAAGACGGACTCAAAGGTAAGGTAAAACTAGCATGGGAATTCAGAGAAAACTGATCCACTGACAGACTCATAGGAAAGATAAAAGCAGTGTCGGTAAGCCACCACCAAAATTTAACTTGGGAAGACGACTCAGAGGAAAGATAAAACCAGTATCGGTAAGCCACAACCAAAGTTTAACAGGGGCAGACAGACTCAAAGGAAAGGTGAAACCAGTATCGGTAAGTCACAGCCAAAGTTTAACTGGGGAAGACCGACTCAAAGGAAAGGCAAAACTAGTATCGGTGAGACACAACCAAAGTTTAAGAGGTGTAGACAGACTCAAAGGAAAGGTAAAGCTAGCATGGGAATACAGAGAAAACTGATCCACTGACAGACTCAAAGGAAAAATAAAACCAGTATCGGTAAGCCACAACCAAAGTTTAACAGGGGCAGACAGAATCAAAGGAAAGGTGAAACCAGTATCGGTAAGCCACAGCCAAAGTTAAACTGGGGAAGACAGACTCAACGGTAAGCCACAACCAAAGTTAAACTGGGGAAGACAGACTCAAAGGTAAGCCACAACCAAAGTTAAACTGGGGAAGACAGACTCAAAGGTAAGCCACAGCCAAAGTTTAACTGGGGAAGACAGACTCAAAGGTAAGCCACAACCAAAGTTAAACTGGGGAAGACAGACTCACACGTAAGCCACAACCAAAGTTAAACTGGGGAAGACAGACTCACACGTAAGCCACAACCAAAGTTAAACTGGGGAAGACAGACTCACACGTAAGCCACAACCAAAGTTTAACTGGGGAAGACAGACTCACACGTAAGCCACAACCAAAGTTAAACTGGGGAAGACAGACTCACACGTAAGCCACAACCAAAGTTAAACTGGGGAAGACAGACTCAAAGGTAAGCCACAACCAAAGTTAAACTGGGGAAGACAGACTCAAAGGTAAGCCACAACCAAAGTTTAACTGGGGAAGACAGACTCAAAGGTAAGCCACAACCAAAGTTAAACTGGGGAAGACAGACTCAAAGGTAAGCCACAACCAAAGTTAAACTGGGGAAGACAGACTCAAAGGTAAGCCACAACCAAAGTTAAACTGGGGAAGACAGACTCAAAGGTAAGCCACAACCAAAGTTTAACTGGGGAAGACAGACTCAAAGGTAAGCCACAACCAAAGTTAAACTGGGGAAGACAGACTCAAAGGTAAGCCACAACCAAAGTTTAACTGGGATACATGTAAACCCCCAGTACAGTGTGGATTACCGGTAACAATTATACCATTCCTTTATTCTCGCCAAATCTACTTACAAGGTACCAGCAACACAGCGAAATATTGGAACAATTGCACTATTCATGGACGGGTCGAAAACAAACTTACTTCTGCAGCGTTCTCCAGACAACGTGAATCCATCGCAGCAGAATGGTTCTTCTTTAAAGCACGTGTTCCTACGAGTCCTGTTCAATGAAAAGGCATAAAACTCATTATATACCGGTGTTTATTTGATTGTTGCTAAACGCCAGTATTACGATTGGAAAAAAAACCCACCTACCGTTGGCAAGTTACTGACGGATTTTTACACGGTTTACAAGTGAAGATGTTCACACAATAATTGCTGAAGACAAGCGTTATGCTGTGTTTTGTACTTATTGTCACCGTGGCCGCAGAAACATTGAGAGCGGGATCAGTCAACAAATTCCTTGTCCAAAGCTGGGTTTTGAACCAGCACCTCGATTAAAAAGCAAGCGCCTTTTATCACTCGACCAATGCCCGCTCTGTGTGATCAACATATGTATGAATAGTGCATAAGACTCACAAGCTTTCGATTTCGGAAGGTGGGTTGAAAGCTTGTGAAACCTTTTACATTTACGTGTGTATGATTAGCTATTTGTGATTGCGACATAACAATCAATCGAACTGTACCTTATCCATGATATTAGCAACTCACAAACAGAAACAAAAAAATAGTCGTTGAAAATAATTCAGAATACAAAGTGGATTTCAAAAGTCAACATGGCTCCCGGATGTTAGTGGAGTCGATGGAAGTAAGATATGATTAGACGGTTGCCTCTCTTCCACGATATCTTACCATTTGAGAACGAACGCAAGTTACCAAGCCTTTGTCAGGGTAAAGTTCAGATGCGGTATATATGAGATTTTGAGGGTGGAAAAAATTGAAAATGAATCTGGCCGCGATAAAATAGCTATTGACATCGTCTTCTTGGGGATACTCATCAGCAGGCGTCCTAGTTACATTCATCCATATCTGCCGCCAACGTTATAGTGGTAGAAAACGGGATAGAGCCAAAGGGGAACCAATGACCACCCTCAGGTTGCTGGCAAACCTTCCCAAGTACGACCGGAAACGAAGCCAGCATGAGTTGGACTTGGATTTACAACGGCCGCCTTGGTGAAAGGTTTATGGGGCACTGTGTTGCGCTAGCGCATTAAGCATAACACAAAGGAGGCCCCCTGTCCAAGCTACAAGATATTCACTGCTGAGTTGTATTTTTATTTGATTTTATTTAATTGATATCTACCCTCTGCTCCAGAATTTTTCATGACCGACAGATGGACATAAACCATCGACCTTCTCAATGATGTCAGTAGACTTAACTTACTGTGTACACACGTTGTCAGTGCACTGCGAGTCAGGGATGACCTGTGAACAGTCCGCCTCCACAGTTTTTAAGCACGCCATTTCATCATCAAATGCTGTAGCCGCACAACCGCCACATTGTTCTGGGAAAACAGTGTATATGTGATTTGAAAAGCCCGCCTTAAAACAAAACTAAATTGAATTCAAATACTGGAATTGTTAACTCAGAACCTATGATATGCATTTATTATTATTTTTTTTTACATTTATTTTTAACGTAATTTATGAAATGTAGGCTATTCCATCCATATAAAATACCGGTGTGCACACTGAATAGCCTCGATCTTCAATCCACTTTGTAGAGACTTAAATTTTGGCCTTTTCTATATTTTTTCATTTCTTTCCGGTCTGTCAGCAACCTGCGAATGGTTGTGTGTTTCCCCCCGGACTCTGCCCGGTTTCCTCCCACCATTATGCTGGCCGTCGTCGTATAAGTGAAATATTCTTGAGTACGGCGTAAAACACCAATCAAATCAATCAATCAATCAATCATTTTTTCCCCTTTCCTGTTTAGGTGTCAACAACTGTAATTTTCGGTCATACTTCTAAACTCCCCACAGCGCATGATTCAACAACCGAAATTTTCGACCACTCTTCAATTCTATTCACAACATAGATTTCAACAACCGAAATTTTCGACCACTCTTCAATTCTATTCACAATGTAGATTTCAACAACAGCAATTTTCGACCACTCTTCAATTCTTTTCACAATGTAGATTTCAACAACCTCTATTTTCGACCACTCTGCCTTTCTATTCACAATGTAGATTTCAACAATCATACTTTTCGGCCACACTTCCATTCTATTCACAGTGTAGATTTCAACAACCGCAATTTTCGGCCACTTTTCCATTCTGTTCACAATGTAAATATCAACAACCATACTTTTCGGCCACACTTCCATTTTATTCACAGTGTAGATTTCAACAACCGCAATTTTCGGCCACTTTTCCATTCTATTCACAATGTAAATATCAACAACCATACTTTTCGGCCACACTTCCATTCTCCTCACAGTGTAGATTTCAACAACCATACTTTTCGGCCACACTTCCATTCTCCTCACAGTAGGGGATGAATAAGAAAGTGAAGAGGAATATGAATAATAACATTATTAACGAATGCCAGATGTTACAGTTTGTACTGACCTGTTTTGTACCGTGCCTTGAAACCCATCTCCCCTCCCTCGCTGTCACCGTTTAGTATTACCAACATCTCATTACCCTGGGACCTCACGACATCTGTCGGTGTTTCTTTGTTACAGAACCTGGAGGGAACGAAATGCGATTGCTTTAGCAAGCTATTTTGTAATGTTACTACAGCCACAACCGCACTTCTTTGGTCTTTTTCAGATGGTTTACATTGGGCATATTCCGATGAGCAACGAGAAACTATATACCAACGATTCACGCATGTCACGCAATGGTTTACTAACCGGATAAATGTCTTCATATATTTGATTGGAGTTAATCGCATTTCACTTTCCACTTATACAGTTTGATTTATCGGCTACAGAGGGCGTGACTGCCATTGGTGGAGGCATGTTGTTTTACTGAAATACAGGTAAAGTAACACCGTAGAGGAAGAAGTAAAACGAAAGCAGCGATGACGGTGTGATTGTTGGCCAATGGCCAAACGTAACAGGTGAAATACGGCCTTTGATCAAGTTATGTGGTAATTTCCGACAGTAACTTGCCAAAGGTCGGTAGTTTACCTCGCACACTTCTCGGCTTTCCCCACCCCTAAAACTGATTGTCATCGCACAAGCGAAAATCCTTGAGTACGGCGTTAAACAACAATCTAATAAATAAATAAATAAATAAATAAATATATTTCTCACCTTTGCCCAGGGCGCGTGACGTTTCTCCTGACCTCCACATAGGAAAGGTCGCAAGTTAGATTCTGATATCCAAAATCAAACTCAAAGTCTTCGATGAACTCCAGCATGATTCGCTTGTCAGCTGGAGCCTGAGAAAAAAAACAACAACAAACAATGAAATCTTAATGGTATATTTAAGTTACAAAAAAGTCATAACATGCCTATGAAATTATCGTCCACGTGATTCTTTTCTAAAGACATTCTAAGTACAGTTTATTTTAACGATACTTTAATTTAAGTCCATGTAACATTCATAAACCGTGAACAAATGAAAGTGTCAAGCTGGAAAACCATTCCTCGAAGGCAAAGAAAACACTAACATAAAGTATGTGTCAGATGGAAGACCATTGAACACTGTCTACAAAAATAATTCGATATATTCTAAAAAATAAATCGAATTGTTTTTATAGACAACGTTTAATGGTTTTTCATCTGAAATATACATTACCTTAGTCCTGAATTTAGAATTAGGAAGTCATTCAATCAGAGATATCTATGACTGGTCACATGCACAGGGAGTGTATAAGTTTGTACCATTTAAGCATCTACGAGAACAGTTAGAATAAAACCATAACAGAGGTAAATTGACAAATGGTCAAGTTGCAAGGTGTACGCGTAACCATTTGCTAAATATCGCATGCTCTGTTGGTACTGCTCTCTATGTGCTTATAAGTCTTTTATTGTATGACGGCGTAAAACACCAATCAAATTAGATAAATGAATAAATTTTATTGTATGTGTCCCTGCATAAACTATGGGCTATGGACGGTGGACTATGTGTAAGGGTCCGCCTGGTCTGGTCCCTTTACCTTGTTTTAATGATACCATATGTTAAATGTTAAATTACAGCATTTTGAGTAATTCTAGACCAGTGACGTCGAATAAACTGCAAATAACATCCCTCCTTTTTTTTTTAACCTTATTCTGCTTAAGCCGTGGTGGTAGAGGGCGTGTAAGTAGTTAATGTGTATGGTTTTCAGTGAACAGTTAGAATAAAACCCTTACTGAGGTAAATTGACAAGAGACCGTTTTTCACCGGTTACATGTACACGTGACCATTTGCCAGCCATCATACTGTCGTCGTTGCCCTGGTTTTAGTCTCCATGCTGTTAGCTTTTGGATAACATTGTATGAGGCATTCCATATGTAGAAGCAAAGCCTACTTACTGTGATCAGCCAGTTACATTTAGTGTTGTCCGGATATCCAGGGTTGGGGTACCCTGGACTCGTAAGGGTCTGAAAATCTTCCGTAGCAGTCAGTTGCGTTTTCGAACATACGTTCCTGGCTAAAAGATAAAAGAAAATACATAAACCCAGTCTTTGGTATGAACCTGTTGGTTGACGTACTGAGGGATGAAGATAGCGGTAAACAATTCGTTACGTTTGCATAACGCCACTGTAAAGAATTTTTCACATATACGATGACACTGACGGTCAGTGTTTATAGGTGTAGTTTAAATAACATGATTACTCGGGTAAAACCACCGGCCGTTGGCAAGTTACTGACGATGTGGAGATATTCACACCCTATAGAGGGTTTGAATGTTGGAGTACTGTGGCTATAGCTGACCATGTTAACAGGACTCCAATATGGCTACCTGGTCATTGTAATGCCAGAATGATGACGTCACGTGCAACCCCTCTATTGGTGGAAAGGTAAGTGGTCCTTGACGAAGGTTAGACTGCGCAAACCGACTATATACATGAGCATCATCGGCCGATTGTTTTCAGCGAGAGAATCTACAAACTCTTTATCCAAGGTCAGGTTTGAACCCGCATCTCGAGTGTCCGAGCTATTGAAAGGTAATCCCTTCTAGCCACTAGGCCACCGCCGGCTGCCATAAATCGGATAAAGTGACTATGTTCTATATTAAGATATTTACCGGTAGATACCCTCTGAATACCATCACAAAAGGGCGGGGCGAATCCACGTGGGCAGATACAAGACTTGCAACGATTCGGGTTCCGGTATCCCCCATTTTTACACACACCGGGCCAGTCCAAGCTCTGAGTGCCACACACTTCTGTTAAAGGAGATGACAACAAATAACTTAACCTTAGTAATTTCGGGGTGAACATATTAGCAATATATTTTTTTTGCCCTCTCCGTTAAAAACAAATATTCTGATCGATTTGCGAGCTTTATTAGCTGTATTAATGAAGTGCTACGTCAGTGAGGTTAGACAACCTTTACTACAATTTCATGCCCTAACGATTAGGCCTTCGAAGCGGGCCCATAAATATGTATAACATAAATCCACATACGAGCTCACGCCCACGATACTTATAGCATAAATCCATGTATGAGCTCACACCAACCATACTTATAGCATAAATCCAGGTATGAGATCACACCCATCATACTTATAGCATAAATCTATATATGAGCTCACACCCACCATACTTATAGCATGAATCCATGTATGGGCTCATACCCACAATACTTATAGCATAAATCCAGGTATGAGATCACGCTCACCATACTTATAGCACGAATCCATGTATGAGCTCACACCCACCATACTTATAGCATAAATCTATATATGAGCTCACACCCACCATACTTATAGCATGAATCCATGTATGAGATCACACCCACCATACTTACAGCGTGAATCCATGTATGAGATCACACCCACCATACTTACAGCGTGAATCCATGTATGAGATCACACCCATCATACTTATAGCATAAATCTATATATGAGCTCACACCCACCATACTTATAGCATGAATCCATGTATGAGCTCACACCCACCATACTTATAGCATGAATCCATGTATGAGATCACACCCACCATACTTACAGCATGAATCCATGTATGAGATCACACCCACCATACTTACAGCGTGAATCCATGTATGAGATCACACCCATCATACTTATAGCATGAATCCATGTATGAGATCACACCCACCATACTTATAGCATAAATCTATATATGAGCTCACACCCACCATACTTATAGCATAAATCCATGTATGAGCTCACACCCACCATACTTATAGCATGAATCCATGTATGAGCTCACACCAACCATACTTATAGCATAAATCCATGTATGAGATCACACCCACCATACTTACAGCGTGAATCCATGTATGAGATCACACCCACCATACTTACAGCGTGAATCCATGTATGAGATCACACCCATCATACTTATAGCATGAATCCATGTATGAGCTCACACCCACCATACTTATAGCATGAATCCATGTATGAGCTCACACCCACCATACTTATAGCATGAATCCATGTATGAGATCACACCCACCATACGTATAGCATGAATCCATGTATGAGATCACACCCACCATACTTATAGCATGAATCCAGGTATGAGCTCACACTCACCATGCTTATAGCATAAATCCATGTATGAGCTCACACTCACCATGCTTATAGCATAAATCCAGGTATGAGCTCACACCCACAATACTTATAGCATAAATCCAGGTATGAGATCACACCCACGATACTTATAGCATAAATCCATGTATGAGCTCACACCCACAATACTTATAGCATAAATCCATGTATGAGCTCACACCCACAATACTTATAGCATAAATCCAGGTATGAGCTCACGCCACGATACTTATAGCAAGAATCCATGTATGAGATCACACCCACGATACTTACTGCTGCAGTAGTTGATATTGGCCAGTTTAACATCGTTAAACGTTAGAATTTCCCGTTGTCCAATGACTGTAAGCATGCTATGATCTTTGGGCTCAAGTGTAACTGTGTTATTTTCAGAAAAGTCCTGAAACGTAACCATATATATAGAAAATAGAGTTCTCTCGATGCTTTTAATATAAAGAATCATGGGCATTCAAAAATAAATTTTTTAAACAGTAAATATGTCGCCTGAGTGGTGCTACTATGTATTTTGTTATTATATTATTATAACACAATGCTGGGTAATATTCAACATAACATCCTGTTAGTCTAATACGTTTATGTTGAATTGATAGAACATATGGACAGAATAATCTGTTGCAATAACAGAATACATTCTAGAATCACTCAGATCAGAGGGTTTCTATTGGGTTTAACAGATTACTTTCTTGTGGGTATGTTCGAAACTTTTTGCTTGAAGATCCCCTTCTCAGGGATTTAAAGTTTGAAGAAATTTGTTATGGAGAAGAGCGAAGAAAAAATGATAATCTAACTTTTCTATCTTGCCTTTGAGTGAGTAACTGTCATATTGGTCCATTAAATGAAGACGGATGAATTACGTTGATAATGGAAAATTGTTAACACATTTTTCTGATCTAAAACCATATTTCAGGCGAGAGACGCAATAAACCAAACAGCCAAAACGAAAATCGAAAATTTTCCCCGCCTTTAAGGTTTTGAAATTTTAACATTTGCGTTTTAAGCATGTGGGCATCTGTAAGTTGATATTTCATGCAGCGTCTGGTTGGCTTACCGTGGGTCCGTAATGCATGACAGAGGAGTAATCGTAGGGGATGTTGCTGGTCTTGATGATGTCCCATGGTGTCTTCTCAAAGTTACTCTCCACGCCAGACAGCATATTGTGGTAGTTTATTGTCACGTAGTTATCTCGGTCAGGACGAGACTGCTCGTGGTAGAACCCTAGCGCGTGACCGATCTCGTGAGCCACGATGGATGGCTGTTGGATAAGAACACTTAATTATAAATCCGGAGCCGGAAGTAAGTATAAGGGTTTTTTCGACAAAGGTGTCTACAAGGTTCTTAACGTTATAAATAAGTGTATGCTCTCTTAAAGTGACTGCACATATAAGAGTTGCACGTATTTGCTCAGTTTCATTAGGTGTCAATGTTTCAACACACTCCAAATGTAATGAACTCCATTAAAAGTGTTAAATTTTTGAAAATTAGGTTTCAAGTGTTGGTTTAAGATGTTGATTAAACCAGCTTTTAATGGAACTGGAATGTGAACACTTTGACTAGTGTTAAAAACATTATAACAGTGGTTAGATAACTCTTATAACTGCATTCTTTAACAGTGTTATATGTAACACTTATAACGTATCATAAAATATAACGCAAGTATATCAAAAAGCGGCGGGGTATTATCAAGCAGTCTTACCCACTCGCATCCTTCGCCTACAGAGACAGGCTGTCCATTAAACTGTTTCCCGATGTAAGACCAGCACCTTGTGGGGGAAAGCCAAGATATAGATATTGTATTTTATTTTTCATTCATTTGAAATTATAGAATGAATTATAGCATAGATGCTCTAAAAACTACATATTTTTTTTCCAGCCGTGCTCACGGATACTTCACTTACAGGGGCACAGCCGCGGACAGTATCATGGTCGGAGAAAACTGGGCAGAGGAAACTCACGACTATTCCCTGGCTGCTGCAAGACTTTCCCACATAAAATACGGTTTCCGCGCAATAGCAAAATACACATACATGTGTATGGTTTTTGAGCGAAGGCAGAATACATGTATATTATGTTATTGTTGTTATACTGGCTTATTACAGGCTTGTTGCGTTATTCTCACACAATGTTTTTGTTAGTATATTGGCACATTGAGTTGTCCATAACATAATATTATCTTGCAATAATATAATTTATTTTAGCATCATTTCCTGATGTTTTTAGCCTACATTTTCCGTTTTAAAAAACAAGCGGTGCTTAGTTACCCGTCTAGTTTCTGGAAGGACAAGTGAGCCTGAGAGAATGAGGTATCAAATGTCTGGACAAACCGCAAACAGGTACCGGCTTCCCACTCATCCATGGCCGTGGCGATGGATTCTAGGGCCTCAGGCGCTGAAACAGACAGAACGTGTGGATTGACAGACGGATGAGATATATGTAGTTAAACGGTATGACAGCTGACCAATGGTCAAATCCAGTGTCCTGCAAATTTACCTCAGCGAGGGTTTTGATTCTAGCTCTTCATGTAAATGTTCAAAAATGTAGCAACTAAGACGTCCCCTAGCTCCATGACATACTCAGAATTAGGTATGTCGTATAAGTGAAATATTCTTGAGTACGGCGTAAAATATCAATCAAATAAATAAATAAATAAATTTAAAAATGTAAAAAATAAATGAAAGTATTTTAACGCATATTTTACTTCATATTTTAGCTTTCTTTTACTTTAACGTCACTTAAGCAATGTTGTAGTCACAGCTAAATTCACTAGACGTCACTGGTCTACAAATGCTCAAAATTCAGTCACGTCACATAAATGCACTCACAGAATTCGTCATCAATACGGAATGGGATCTCCGCCTCATCCCAAAGGAAGAAATCCCAAGGCATGATCTTCCGCTTAGTCCTTGCAGAGGCTTGGCGTCCTCGTTTACCAGCAGTAGTATCTCTAACTGAGACACCAGATCCATTCTCCTTTGGTTTGCGCAAGGGGTTGCTGGGATCTCCTTCAAACGGGGGTCTATAAGTCAGACCCACTTCCGGGGCCTGTGTGGTTGAGCCTGATCTCGTCCCCCCGGCTAATCTGGGAACGGTGCGCCCATTGGTCTTCAGAAAAGTATCCTCAAATGGTTTGAGGACGAAGTCGACGATCTGACTGCTAAGACGAATGTCACCCTGGAATTTGTCAGCCACCTCGACGCTAATCTCGTTCTGCAATCGAACGTCATCCCAAAGGAAGATTGAATAATACAGTTGACAGCTTTGAGCCGAAGTACATAAAGACTCCAATAAAAGTACATACGCTACCTTCTTACCAAAATAATACCATGTGTACGCTAACTCCTTCAAAAATAAAGGATTGTGTATGCTGTCTTCTTACAATAATAATGCCTTGTGTACGCTGCATCCTTGATCAATAAAGGATTGTGTACGCTACCTTCTTACCACAATAATACTTTGTGTACGCAAACTCCTTCAACAATAAAGGATTGTGTATGCTGTCTTCTTACCATAATAATACCTTTTGTACGCCCCCTCCTTCGACAATAAAAGATTGTGTACGCTACATTCTTACTACAATAATACTTTGTGTACGCTATCTCCTTCGGCAATAACAGATTTTGTATTCTACCTTCTTACAGCAATAATATTTTATGTATGCTAACGTGTACAACAACAATACTTTGTGTATGCTATTCAAGACTGATATCAACAGTTATTCGAAGGATGAAAATTTAGTGAACTATTCACGACTTCAAGGCGTCTCTTGGCAACGTTCGCACAATTTAGCCACTTATCCGATTTAAAACCACGTTTTTAGTTTTGGTGGCGATAAAGCACCCAGATTGGCCATTTAGCGATTTACACTCGCGTCTCTTGGCGGCGTTGGCAACTAGACTAGCCACTTACCGATTTACGACCAAGCCTCTTGGCGGCGTTTGCACCAATATTGGCCACTCGGCACCAGACGTAAAATCTATTGTCGAGGCTGTCGCCGTCCAGCAGCGGCACCAGGCGGGACTGTGAAAGGCATGAACAAGGAAATCTGCATATCAGAAATGATGCTTCTACTTTTACTGTAGACAAACAGCTCTCTTCTGACTCTAACATTACAGTGATTTTCAAAGTTACGTAAGCAACATACTGTAAAAGTACAACATTGCCTCATGCTTTATCTCTGCTAAAAATTACAAAAAGTGAAAAATTAAGGATATATGTACAAACATGGGGTAATTTTACTGCTAATATCAGTGAACAAATTCGATGGTAAATCAGTAAGGCAAACCCACAGCAGGTAGCGTTACTTGTGCCGTCATTTGTACAGTAATATTATACATTTCTTTATCCTTGTATTTTGCTCTGTCGTAAAACGCAGCAAAATGTTAGGAGATTTAGTAAAAATGAGACTTAATACAGCATGCGTATACACAGGTTTTTCTCCCAAGAATCATTACGATCTCTGGTTTCCCCCAGGCTCTGCCCGGTTTCCCCTCACCATGACGCTGACCGCTGTCGTACAACTGAAACATTCTTGAGCACGACGTAAAACACGACTCAAATGAATAATTTAAGATCCATAGTTACACCCACTTATTTGTGTAGACTTCTGTCCCTTTTTGCATAAATTACACACCCACCAACCCCACCCACCCACACCTCCAGATTTTGCCTTAGGGGTGACAAGCTTATTTAGTCACTGCACTTCGCTTTGATTGGGCGTTCGTGACCATCCACCCGGATGTTGCCTACCACAGAGGACAAGAAGCATGTACCGTGACCGAACTTTAGTGACACAGTAAACAGTATATTACTGCAGGTACCGGTACACATATAGCTCAAGTGAAAAGGGATATCAGATATCAAACTATATTAAATATGTTAATGTTTTTCTAAATCTAAGAAATATACCAGCAAAAAGTCAGTTACTCTATGCTTTTCGGCGACAGAGCAGTATCATGCCTAGAATGTAAGCCCTGTGACGTTGTGTAAATTGATGACGTCATGTGACGCGTTGTTGCGTCATTAAACGTCCGATCCACTTATTCGTCAATATCAAGGCCCATACGATAACTGTGTTAAAGGCAATCTACGTTTATGACTACTTATTGGAAGATTTCATTCACCTCTAGGAATTTAACTCAGATAAGGTCATAGCGTTTCTTAGCAAAAGAAACGTCATAGCAAAAAGGCGAATGCTTTGGTGACATTTGCACTTCAAAACAAAAATGGTGATTACTACCAGTTGTGATGTTATCAAGAACACTTTGCTGAGTCATCCCTCAAAATGATCATTGGCCTAGTGATTGGCGTGCTAGCGCAGCACAATGACCTAGGTGCGATCGCTATGGCTGCAGGTCCAGCTCATACTAAACCCCTCCTCTGTCGTACGTTCGAAGATCTTGCAGCACCCTACGGATGGTCATGGGTTTCCCCCGGGCTCCGACCGGTTTCCTCCCACCATTATGCTGCCCACCTTCACATAGGCTATAAGTGAAATATTCTTGAGTACGGCGTAATACTCGCCTCAAGAAATTAAAATATATAAATCAAAAACGATTTTTACGATTTGTATAACTGTAAAATAAAACCAAATTGTAAACATTAACGATCTCTTGCAAGTAAACTGTAATTCATACAAATCATCTAACTATCGATATGATAACTATACATGCAACAACAACAGCAGCAACAACAACACACTTTAGTAATGCTACTGTTGTTACTATTAACACTACTAGCGGTACTACTTCTACTAATAATGAAGTGGAAGACAAAGAGAATGGTGGCAATAAAGCCAACTTACAGCATCGTCTACTGTCGGACGAAAATTCTTTCTGTTGATCGTTTTTCCTCGTAACTTAAGACTAAATCCACTGCAATAACTGAAGTCTCGCGTTTTGGAGGCCACAACCTGGACCACTTTTGTATTGGCTGGAGCAATACGAGTTCTTGTTTGAGCATTGGCTACAGACTCTCGTCTCGTAGTCTTTATGCGGGTCTGTCTCTCCACGGGCACTTTTAAAGTTCTTTTCGGAGGAGGCATTGCATTTGTGTGGTCGACGAAGAAAAACATTGTCAGTGTAAATGCTGCCCAGATTGTCACAGTGGCGATCAGCCATGTTGCTCTCTGAGTAGACGCGGTCGCCATCTTTGTTTTCGTGTTTCGACTGTCCTGCGCTCTGCGAACTACCGCGTCCCAAGTATCTGAAGCAGTCACATGTTTGTGTGCGGATATATACAGATAACGCCGTGACGTAGAGTAACGACGGCAAATTGAAGATATTTCCTTCTGGCTTAATTATTTAAGTAATGACAAGAGGAGAAAGACTCCCCTCTGGCTGTCACATCCCTAGTCACTCAGGTGTGACCGATGCATCCAGCCTCCGTAACGGATAATGCGCTCGTCATAGCTGACAAAGTATACATAAAGCCACTGCGCCCTATATTTGACACGCTATGGCGCGTGTACGTTGCTACTTTGCTGAGTACATACATGAACAGTCGGAATAAAACCTTGAATGAGGTAAATTGCCAAGACGCCCGTGCTTTCGTCAGTAATAGGTTTGGCCAATTGCCAACTACCACACTGTCTTTACATCTCTGGTTTAAATTTGTGCTGTTGAGTTTTTAATTTAAAAAAAAAGAAGATTCACCACGCGTTAAAGTCATTGTTTAATGAACAAACTGATCTGGAATGCGAATCGACTAGATTAAAAGTGAAATAGAATTCGGAATATTTTCTCAGTTACTCAAACAGCTACATGTATCAGTTCAAATGTAGTTTTCAATGTTTAACAATACAACTTGATATTCTGAGACCGGTGTGTTAATCAAAAGTATTACTACAAAATTAAACTTGGCTTAAATGTTGAAATCAATTCAAAAGCGCACCTAAACATTTTGAAAAAAGACTGTACGTTTGAAAATATAAATTGACATTCTTGCCTTGAGCAGTTGAGCGTTAACAATCGTGTTAAAAGTTCAACAGAAGCTAAACTCCATCCTGTATCATAAAAACAACAAATGTAAACTAAATCCAGACTTAAGTTAATATGACGATTATATTTTAATACATTTAAGAACAAATCGAGTTCATTTATTTCTACATGTGTTCTTTACCTAATATTTGGAATTTGCCTTTATTTAGGTGTTATTTGGTCTCTTTGTAAACCATTGTATGGTATTTTAAACTTGACTACCGGTAGCCTTGAATACATGCATGTCTTTCTCAAACTGTTAATTTTTTTCGCCGTATTTTCAGGTATTTGGTAAGCCTGTAAATACCACAGCGTCGTTGCCGAGGATGAGTTTTTCACTTGTTGTTAACATTGTTGTAGGTTCATGGGTCGTTAAGTTCACAACTTATGTCGTCAGTACTGTGCGGATCTTTTTTCTTTTACCGGCGATTTGTGCTTCTTCCCATTTTATCTTTCATGTGTATGTTTCATGGTTTTCTGTTGTCTCTTTGTTACCTGGTAGAGTGATGTAGCGAAAAAAACTAGCGCCTTTATATGTCAAACACCAGGGTTAAGCAAAAAAGTGTTTCTGTGTTGTATTTTTATTCTTGTATGTTTTTTTGGTGGGAATGCAAACTCTATTTTCACTGAAGCTATCTATTTTACATTTGCAGAGTGACAGAGAGACAGACGAGATATCCGCAAGACTGAATGATTGATTGGTTTTTTTCAGTTATATAGCGGTAGGAGCTTTTGTGCTTGACTGAAAAAACTCCTAACCAGCCGAAACAGTGAAGGCTGGATTCGAAGACTCGACCTTTTGGAAAAAGGGTCGGTTAATCCAGCAAGATCCCCATCCCTGTCAGAGGTACATGCTCTCTTCGTACCTATTTTTTGCAGAATAATTTCTTGTCTGGTTTCGTGTCTGCAGAGAATACTGTGGTGGAAATACTTACCCTTGTATTGGACTAGAGCAATACCTTTTCGTTATGCCAGAGGCCATCTGGCACCTCCGGTGGGTAGTTCGAGTTCAGTTCAAGTACACACTCACGTTTCGACCAATGAAATGCAAGAATGCATATTATCACTATTGCATGTATGTAATTTTATTTCAAAACTCAGTATAGCCACGTGTATTTTTTATGATAAATCTTAGTTTTTGCTTGGTGGTAATTTGTAGCTGTGAGAAATGTCAAGGTATACGAGCACGCGCATCTGTGTGCAGAAGGAAGACTTTAATACTTGTCTCTACGCAATACAATGGTGTAAACTTTCCAGAGGAGTTAAATTTTGCAATTGAATAGAAAGAACTGACCAGTTAGAAAAGAGATAGGTGGCAATGTTACCTCATGAATACCCCTGTCTTTCCACAGTGAGCATGCGCTGTACTGTGTAACCTTTATGCATTTGATAAAAACTCCTAACTTCATTACTCTGATACTTAGCCCTCAAGAGAGACGGGACATTGCTAAGTAGAGCATAGGCGATACCTATCTAAGGCAGCCTCTTTCACAGCAGTTGAACTAACACAAATATAGCTTATTAAACGGAGCCGCAGTCTTTCTTGAACTGATTCCTTTGTAAACCGTAATGAATAGGCCTCCGCAATTAAATTAGCCCAGAGTATGGGGTTTAGCCCAAATTAGTCAATCAGTCAGTTAATCTAAACGGTTCAGACTTAGCGAGGTGTACGATCACCAAGCTGTTAATACATGCAGCAATGAAATTCGACAAAATTCCTTGATTTTAAAGTTATGTAATGGCATATCCTTTTGGTCCTTTTAGAGAATTTTTCAATTATACGATGGCGGACAGTTTTCCGAAGTCCCCCGGGTAAAATCAGCGACTTTTGGTAAGTTACTGACAAACAGTCCCACATGTGACGTAGATACATGCACACCATATATCGATGAAAGACAAGAGATCCTCAACGAACATTACAGGCTGATGTGACGAAATGATCGGGCCAAGATATCCAATTTATCGATTTAGAGAAAAAGAGAATGAAGAGCTTAATTCATGGGTTATGTGAACTCTGATAAGAGCTTAAACTTTTTGATTCTCGATGATTGTCAGGATTTTAAAAGTTGTGGCTTGTGGTTTTTCGCTCAAACTCTTGAACTCGCAATGAAGTGCAGTTTCACTTAAGCACATTCACTCGAGCAAATAGCAAGCACATGTTCTCTTGACCTTCTCAGTGCAATTTGTTTTCAATGATGTATAATTTGACAAGGCATTAGAAACGTACAACTACCAGTGTCCGTAAGAAGCTTTTATATATAGACACTATTAATATGTATACATATTTTTTTAATATAAAACAAAAGAAAACAAATTAACATACACGTTAAAAAAATGAGAGAAAAAATTTCATCTGTTCTAAAACAACTGCTGTCATTAAATTAACTAATTACTAACATTTTCCCTTTGTTTTTTTTTCTTTTTTTTTCTCTGATGCTAATCTCTGATGCCCTAATTGTTTATGAGGATTGCGCATCCTGTTCTATAAACGCTCAGCTGATTTATTTTCCTTGACCCCAGTGGCACTATTCTCAGTGGATGTCTCTTATAAAGTTGATGTGCATGTGTCATGAGGTGCAGAGTTTTCCTCAGGGCTTTGCACCTGCGAACACACGTCCCTGAAATCGGACAGCCCACCTTTCAACGTTAGGAGCGGTGTAAATCAATCCTGTTTACTAAAACAGGATAATCTGTTAAGTTCAACAGAAAGTCTGTTATATGCCTGAGTGGCGATCAGATTAACTCGTGCTCACGCAAACTCGTGCCCAGGCCAAGTCGTACCCAACATTTGCCAAGTCGCACCCAACATTAGCCAAGACGTACCCAGCATTAGCCAAGCTGTACCCAGCATTAGCCAAGCTGTACCCAACATTAGCCAAGCCGTACCCAACGTTAGCCAAGTCGAACATCACATTAGCCAAAAGTCGTACCCAACATTAGCCAAGTCGTACCCAACATTAGCCACGTCGTACCCAACATTTGCCAAGTTGTACCCAACAATAGCAAAGTCGTATCCAATATTAGCCAAAGTGGTACCCAGTAATAGGCAAGTTGTACTCAGCATTAGCCAAGTCGTACCCAGCATTAGCTAAGTCGTAGCCATCATTAGATAAGTCGTGTCCAACATTAACTAAGTGGTGTCCAACTTTAGTCAAGTACCCAACTTTAGTGATGTCGTTCACAACACCAATCAAGTCGTATCCAGCTTTAGTCAAGTCGGGGGCCTCAGTTGGAGTCTCTCACCAGTGCGGTCGCTGTGAGTTCAAGTCCAACTCATGCTGGCTTTCTCTCCGGCAGTACGTGGGAAGGTCTGCCACCAACCTGCGGATGGTCGTGGGTTTCCCCCGGGCTGTTCCAGGTTTCC
This sequence comes from Liolophura sinensis, assembly GCF_032854445.1. NCBI lineage: Eukaryota > Metazoa > Mollusca > Polyplacophora > Chitonida > Chitonidae > Liolophura > Liolophura sinensis. The sequence continues at coordinate 14,948,470 of NC_088297.1, forward strand.
ACTCACCATAATGCTGGCCGCCCTCGCATAAGTGAAATGTTCTTGAGTAGGGCGTAAAATACCAATCAAATAAATAAAAAGAATTTAGTCAAGTCGTACTAATCTTTAGTGATGTCAAATCCAACATCAATCAAATCGTACCCAACATTAGCGAAGTCGTACCAAGTAATAATTTTACCCGTTGATTTGAAATGTGCTCTAGAATATTTCTACAGGATATTAATCGACTGTGTTTTTTTCCTGACGGTTTCTTATTTCTAACTAGCTTGTCAAAAGATTCGATAGCTGTATTGATGTTAAGCTTATGCAGAAGGCAACATATGAAAAAAGATAGGGTATTGTTTGGTCACCCCAAAAAGATGGGAGAGTTTGCGAATGGCAGGCACCCCTCTGTCTGCCCGTCCAAGTCCAAACATACATTTTTATGTAATTAGCCAATCTTACAGTACGCAAGATGTACAAACCATCTTCATTTTGTTCTAAAGCAATCCGTTCTTTTTTCCATGTGCTGCCAGCCAATCTATTTTTTGTATTAATTTTTATGACATATCATTCTGACACGAGGTGCATTCATATGAAATCAAGTCCTCCTACGTTAAGAAAAGGAAAGTTTTCTGCAATTCGTGCTTTTTGTAGTAGACACTTTTCAGGATGTTTACGATAATATCTATTCGCACCTGTAATAATTTTGTCCGGTAATGTATATATATATATATGTTTTTATCCCCCCTTTACGCACGCAATGCCCCATTCACGAGGTGACCCAAAATCTCTGAATGCTTGTTACATGGTGTCTGCCCGTTGACTATACATAACTCCAACGTTACTCTTTTGTTTTTTCTTCTACATGTGTTTCTCAAAACACATGTAAGGAGATGAAAGGACATCGCGGTATACACCAATACGATACACAATCATTCAAAATTGCTGAACGTAGAGACTCTATAGATGTACATTGACACAATACATATACGCACCCCTTACTGTCATATGCTTGAAAAATTCTTAAGTACGACCCAAAGTATACATACACACATCCATATTAATGTACACATGTATGGAAAGTATATTCCGCTGGAAGAAAGATGAAATTGAAACACTGCCAGAACGGACTTTGTCACTTCAGTTAATAAGATGATGACTTATAATGCACTGGATTAACAAAGGAAGAATGACACCTAATCACAGAACAAAGAAGTTGCAGGGTTCCATATTCCTGCAAACCCTTCAGTCAAGAAATATTATAAAATGAAGAAAGAAACATGCATACAACTCTAGACATTATCACCTTATGAAGTTAGATAAAACTTGATCAAAAACTTGGGTACGACTCGACTAAAGTTCGGTACGACCTGACCGAAGTTGGATAAGACCTGACTGGAGTTGGGTACGACCTAAACTGAGGTAGGGTAGGTCTACGACCTGACTGGAGTTGGGAACGACCAGACTGGAGTTGGGGCGACCTGACTGGAGTTGGATACGAAAAAACTTTAGACCCTGAAATACACTGGAGGTTGGGCACGACCTGACCGGAGCTGGATACGACTTGACTGGAGATGGGCATGACCTAACTGAAGTAGGTTAGGTCTACCACCTGACTGGAGTTGGGAACGACCTGACAGGAGGTGGGAACGACCTGACTGAGCTGGGAACGACCTGACTGGAGTTGGATACGACCTGACTGGAGTTAGGTAGAGTCTGACTGGAGTTGGGAACGACCTGACTGGAGCTGGGAACGACCTGACTGGAGATGGGAACGACCTGACAGGAGTTGGGAACGACCTGACTGAGCTGGGAGCGACCTGACTGGAGTTGGATACGACCTGACTGGAGTTAGGTAGAGTCTGACTGGAGTTGGGAACGGCCTGACTGGAGTTGGGAACGATCTGACTGGAGGTTGGGCATCACCTGACTGGAGGTTGGGCATCACCTGACTGGAGTTAGGTAGAGTCTGACTGGAGTCGGGAACGACCTGACTGGAGTTGGAACGATCTGACTGGAGGTTGGGCATCACCTGACTGGAGGTTGGGCATGACCTGACTGGAGCTGGGAACGACCTGACTGGAGCTGGGAACGACCTGACTGGAGGTTGGGAACGACCTGACTGGAGCTGGGTACAACCTAACTGGAGGTTGGGAACGACCTGACTGAGCTGGGTACATCCTAACTGGAGTTGGGAACGACCTGACTGAGCTGGGAGCGACCTGACTCGAGTTGGATACGACCTGACTGGAGTTAGGTAGAGTCTGACTGGAGTTGGGAACGGCCTGACTGGAGTTGGGAACGACCTGACTGGAGTTGGATACGACCTGACTGGAGTTAGGTAGAGTCTGACTGGAGTTGGGAACGACCTGACTGAGTTGAGAACGACCTGACTGGAGTTGGATACGACCTGACTGGAGTTAGGTAGAGTCTGACTGGAGTTAGGTAGAGTCTGACTGGAGTTGGGAACGGCCTGACTGGAGTTGGGAACGATCTGACTGGAGGTTGGGCATCACCTGACTGGAGGTTGGGCATGACCTGACTGGAGCTGGGAACGACCTGACTGGAGGTTGGGAACGACCTGACTGAGCTGGGTACAACCTAACTGGAGTTGGGCAGGGTACTGAAGTAGGGTAGACCTACGACCTGGCTGGAGTTGGGAACGACATGACCGGAGTTGGGTACCACCTAACTGATTGGAGTTGAGTGCGACCTGACTGTAGTTGAGTACAGTCTGACTGGAGTTAGGCACAAGTTGACTATAGTTGAGGACGACCTAACTGAAGTTGGGTACGACCTGACTGAAGTTGGAACACCAAGGGGATGTTATTCCCAGCCTCATCACCACCTGCCTCCTTGGGTCCTCTTGCCCAGAATTTCAAACTTTCATCATTAAAACTCACACCTTCCCAAACTTTACACAATTTCCATCATGTTGATACCAAGCATGTACCTGTACACCAAACATGGCAGTCTGACAGCGAAAAAACTTTAGACCCTGAAATACACAGAATTACATTCGTGGTAATGGAGTACTGATTTCTATCATGATCGCTCAAGTGTAATCGAAAACAAAATGGCCACCCCATGCTGAAGCATTGGGTAAAATGCCCTTTTTTGTCTCTCCATAGGTGACCGGAAAGCGATGGTTGCAGAAATAAAACATCACCTATGCTCCGCAGAAATACTCAGACAAGCTGAAAATGATACAAAGCCAACGAATACACTATCTCTAACAGTGATTCAAAATAACCATTTTCCTGTGCTACGACATTAGGATGACAACGTTCTTCACCAACGCCAGCTGTTAAGTGAGGAGATCACGTGGTCTCTAGCTTTACGTACTGGGGATTACAACAGTCTACATATTACGTTGCGCTATTTCCATGTTAAAAAGACCGCTTTTCATGTACGTCACATTTTTAACGTAGAATTATAATTGCATCACTATACTAGCGTGTGTCTATCCCATTCTGTATTTACTTAATTACTTATTTGATAAGTGTTTTACGCGGTACTCATGAATATTTCACTGATACGACGGCGGTCAGCATTATGGTGGGAGGAAACAATCCATGTAATGCACACTCTATAAGTCAGTCGTCTTAATGTCACTGGCACAATGCGATGTACATTTATTATCATTATAAATGTAATCATTTGCGCATTAAATGTGATGTAAATCGGCCTGTTATTGGACTGACCCACGCCGTGATAATATGTCGGTCATCATAATCCCCTGTGTATGAAATGTGGCGTCAATGGGCCCCTTTATGGGACTGGTATACCTCGATACCTATACGTCATTATAATCATTCGTACACAAATTAAACCAACATCTGAACACCATGAAATAAACGAACAAACAAAGCCTTGAAATGGCTATGCGCGTGGTCGTCACAGAGATACTGAAGATGAAAGTCATTAAGATCCAGTATTACAGTGACCATGTACTGATTAGTACATCTCGTGTATAACGGCGCGCCTCGATTTACTCACGGAATTACCGGAAAGTATATTCCGGGAATGAACTTGGTGCGTTTGGCCAGAAGGATGTTGATTTCCGGGAGACCTTATTTCAAATGTGTGGGTGGGCTTGTAATGGGTGAAGCACGAATAAGTTCACTTGGGTGCTGAGTGAAATGCACTAAAAGTTTCTATAAAATTGCATAACAGTTTTGTATAACAATGTAACAGTTGTGCATTCAACGTTGACGTTTGATAAACCTAGGGAAAGTCTAAGGTTTACCCTGGTCTCCGTCCGGTTTCATCCTACAATTAAGTGGCCGCCGATGTATAAGTGAAAAAGTCACTACCAATGAAATCAAATTAATTAAAAAATTAACTCTTAAGATGTAGATCAGATGAAAACGAAACAAATCGAAAAGTTTTGTCTATCCACGAACATTGTTATGACGCCCATAACATTTGTCATGTCACACACATGTAGATATGACTGACTGCAGCACAGAGGGTTTAACCAGATCAACGACGACGGTGTGATAATTGGCATACGATCACGCGTGTACCGGGTGAAACCCGACCTCGTGTTAGTTTACCTCAGTTAGGGTTTTATACCAACTGTTCACACACAAACACACACACACACAACCACACACACACACACACACACACACACACAAACACACACACACACACAAACACACACACACACACACACACACACACACACACACACACACACACACACACACACACACACACACACACACACAGATATATATATAAGAAATTAAGAGTTGAGTCGTCCAGTATTTCAAGAAGCCTTTTCTAATCTTCTTTCAATTATGCTTAATTCCCTGGGAAGATAAAGATAATGGTGTTCCCTTTTGCTAATTCCTGTAAAGCGTAAGGGTGCTTTATCGCATTTATATGTTTATTTTTTTCTTTATTTACTTATTTATTTGATTGCATGGTGCTTAAGAATGTTTAACTTATGCGACGGTGGCCAGCAATAGGAAAGTTTCTTGGTCTATAACCGATTATGTATCAAAATTGATTGCCTGGCGGTGCAGAACCCCTACACGGCGCCCATTTTCATTTTTCTTATATGCATACGTTTTGCATTTCCTTATGTGTACCGTGGTTGAACTAAAAAAAAAAATCACGTTGCGGTACAGAATAAAAATTTTGATAGAAGTTGTTGAAATGTAACATGCTATTCATTTGTTAAAAATTCAGCAAGTGTTCATTTTTTCCTCGCCTGCTTAATTGGAGCTTTAATATCCTTTCTTATGATTAAATACATGTTACTTGCTATTGAAATTGTAAGGTCACCTTTAATTTCGCCTCGGGGCAAAATTTGGGTTTTCATGGCTGGGAGAATTACCTGAGGGTTTATTCAACGCGTCACTGATTTTGTCATTGCTGGTTGATGATGCTCTGTCTTACGTCACTGTATCGATCGGCCTGCGGGTATGACAAGGTACAGAAAAAAATTCTTATTTGTTTACAGGTTTCTGTAAATTCACTTACTTTAAAATAGATAAACACCTATCAGTTCCACTAGAATTCTTTATTTTTTTTTCTAGATTTTTGTGCAAACACATCGCACCTTAATTCGTGTCACTGTTCAAATTAGTAAATGCCCTTTATTGTCGCCCACGAATTAACCTTTGGGTAGCACTCTTGCGTATTTACAATAGGCCTGTATCAACTAAACTATGCAAGTTTCCACAAGTAATTGGAAGGCGTATTTCCAAAACCAGGCTATGGTCAGAAATGATTGATTGGGTGGATAGATGGCTTGGTGAGTGAGTGAGTGAGTGAGTGAGTGCTTGGGGTTTAACGTCGTGCTCAATAATTTTTCAGTCATATGACGACAACGGAATCATCAGGGTGTATGTAATGTACCTCCTTGTTGCAGCACGGATTTCAACCGCTCATTATCTAGTGCTGCTTCACTGAGATGACTTACCGAAGGTAAGTAAGTCGCCCCGCCCGAGCCACTATACTGATACAGGTCAACCAGTCGTTACACTATCCCCTTCATGCTGAAGGCCAATCGAGAAAGTTACAACTTCCTCTTTTAAAGTCAGGTTTGACTCAACCAAGGATTGACCCTGGATCTACCGCTCCCGAAGCGGACGCTCTACCAACTGGGCTATCCGGGCCGGTGCGAGAATTTGAAGAGCTAGAAATAGAATAAAATTTAAAAACAGCACGTACAAAATAAATAGAAAGAGTAATGACGACGTGCAAAACTTTCACAAAGACTGAGAACCCATACAACAAGCCACAGTCACTGACTTATTAACTTTGTGCTTTTTGAAGCGATAGCCTTAAACAATTTATCAATTTTTTATTGCCATTTGAGGGGTTTGAAAAATGCAAGATGGGTAAAGATGGTCAAAGAGTACTTTTATAATAATGTCAAGGTGATGGATTTATATAGGCGATCAACAGCTCTACAAAGGGCACGATACGTCGTCAGGTTCCACACAAACCCCTAGAAGTATTATTTATTTATTTATTGGATTGGTGTTTTACGCTGTACTCAAGAATATGTCACTTACATGACGGCGGACAGCATTATGGTGGGAGGAAAGCGGGCAGAGCCCGGGGGAAACCCACGACCATGCTGGGCTATACTGTTCTTCAGCACATCCTCTAACGTATAACAGAGAACGAAAATTTTCCAAAAAAATAGCCATCCCTGTAATACAATGAAATCCTGATTTATAAAGTATTTATTTATTCGATCATTTGATTAAGGCCATACTCAAGAATTATTTACTTCCAACTTTGCGATGGCGGTCAGTTTTATAGGTGGTCGGGAATATTTAATTAAACCACCAACCTTTGGCGAACTCTCCTTCATGTGTTGTAGGGATGTACACAGTATATTGGCCTCAAACCAGAAATTTGTATACCTGCCATCAAACTAAATGGACGCTCAGTATTTCCCTATTATTCGTTTATTTACTTATTTATTTGGTTGGTGTTTTATGCCATACTCAAGAATATTTCTCAAGAAAATTTCAAATATAAGCCTTCTCGGACCGATTGCTCAAATATAAGCCTTCTCTAACCGATTGCTCAGATACAAGCCTTGTCGGACCGGTTGCTCATACATAATCCTTCTCGGATCGGTTATTCAAATATAAGCCTTCTCTAACCGATTGCTCAGATATAAGCCTTGTCGAACAGGTTGCTCATACATAATCCTTCTCGGATCGGTTATTCAAATATAAGCCTTCTCTAACCGATTGCTCAGATATAAGCCTTGTCGAACAGGTTGCTCATACATAATCCTTCTCGGATCGGTTATTCAAATAAAAGCCTTCTCTAACCGATTGCTCAAATATAAGCCTTGTCGGACCGGTTGCTCATACATAATCCTTCTCGGATTGGTTATTCAAGTATAAGCCTTCTCTGACCGATTGCTCAAATATAAGCCTTGTCGGACCGGTTGTTCATACATAATCCTTCCCGGGTCGGTTATTCAAGTATTAGCCTTCTCTAACCGATTGCTCAAATATAAGCCTTGTCGGACTGGTTGCTCATACATAATCCTTCCCGGGTCGGTTATTCAAGTATTAGCCTTCTCTGATCGATTGCTCAAATATAAGCCTTGTCGGACCGGTTGCTCAAATATAAGCCTTGTCGGACCGGTTGTTCATACATAATCCTTCTCGGATCGGTTATTCAAATATAAGCCTTGTCGGACCGCTTGTTTAACGCTAAGCCTTCTCACTCCGGTTGTTCCGATCTAATCCTTCTGGGATGTCAGTTTCAGGCACCAAATCGCCAGCAGTCATATTCAGAAAGTGTAATCTCCTAAAAACGGCTATACTGTTCCTTAAAATTCACAGCTTAAATGACATCTCTACCAGCTTGGATTTGACATGTTGACGGACGACATGTTTTGTGTTGGGCGCAGCGAATTTGGTTTGTCTAATAAAACAATGGTCTGCTTTTTAGTTAATATGACTGAGTAGACTTTGACAGTAATGACAGATGTGTCTAATTATTTATTATATCAGGATTTGACGTCGTACTCAAGAATATTTCACTTAAACGACGGCGGCAATATGGAAGGAGGAAACTGGGTACAGTGGGAAACACACGACTAGGTTGCTGTCAGACCGTAAGGTATATAGGTGGAACTTATACAAAGGGTAGATCACCGCCCTTTCCTAAATACAGCTGCTGTCGATCCAGAAATAGCTGGATTCGAACTCTCGACATCATTGGCCAAGGATTTGTCGTCTTCAGCTAGGCTAACCCATTATACTCCTGAACCAGCGCGGGCTCTCGAGCGTTTCTGGGATGGTAAACACTTGATCATAGATATAGAACAAATAAGTTAATGTGGAAATGGCACAATTAAAAAAATGCAACAACAAAACATTGTTTAATTAAACCATAAGCCTGGAGGGAAAGAACCAAATTTCGTCCAATTCGGTGACGGCAGTCAGTTTTAGAGCTTTTTGATTGGCTGATTGTAGATTAATGATCATAAGGAAGGATAAGGAGTTACCTCAATGTAAGGGGGTGTGGGGATGTGGGAAGCGGGGGGGGGGGGGGCGGGGGAATGATTATGATTTTTGCTCGAACAGCCTACACATATTGTCCCCTGGGGTATGGGTGAGGAGTTTATGTTGAACAGATTACAGTTCGCTGATTGGATGTCTACAGTGAAAAGAAACGTGGTAGCTTACGTATTCACAGAGTACACACGCAGATATTAGAGTACCCGGATTTACAAAAGATTTTGAAAAATAAATAACAAGGCCCATAGGCGTTTAGCTGGGAGGTGGATGGATAGTTTTTGCTCTCGTTTTCGAGAAAACATGATGAAAAACAGACCGCTTTTCATTGCGGGAAGGATGACATTTAATATAATAAAAGTTGATCATAATTATAACACCGCAACGTGTATATCAAATTGTAAAAGTCAACAAATAAATAAATGAAACGAAGGTTAATCGTTTCTAGTGAGAAGTTAAGGACTTGGCAATCGGTAGTGGTTTACTATCTTCTGGAGACGATATACTCATTTGAGAAGTTTTCCATGACCTACACATAAAATATTCTGCTTATACAACGTAAGCCAAATTCGTTATTTTTTATAGCGTTAACATAAAACTCAAAAAAGTGATCGATTGCTATTTTAATTTTAATAGGAAATTGAACATTACTGAAATAATTATTTTGAATACGACGAGAGTGACATCTGAAGTGACGAAACCTGCAAAGACCCATATAAATAAATGTATCGTTATAAACTTCTTTTGGGATAGGTCTAGTATATAACAGTCAGTCGATACCTTACATATAATACATTCTACTTACCGGTTTCCACCCGCCATAATTCTGGCCGCCGTCGTATAAATGAAATATTCTTGAGTACGGCGTAAAACACCAATCAAATAAATAAATAAATAAATTTACAAAAAAAAATTTTTTTGGGAAGATTAGTAAAGATAATATCTTTCCCACGAAACTTGTCCAAAATGATATGCAATATTCCATAAAAGGCATTTCACCGATGACAAAAGATCGTGCTGCGAAAAGATTACATCAAAAATTTACATACACGGTGTAAATAACTTCTTGAGCGATGACGTCACGCAATATTATGTGCATTTCACCCTTTTTCCTAACAGATTTTCGAATTTTCTATATATTGCTTATCCCACTTTATTTCAGTTATTTTTTATTCAATTATCAAATTTATGAACGATGGATCGAGAGTAATTCAGGAAACTTAACCCTCATCCATGTCTATTTATGGCTTAACGAGACCAGTTAATAAACATTCCAGACGGTCAGATCTGCCCTACTTCCAATGTCAACAAGCGTCGCCAAAGGGCGTTTTCTGTCTTTTTTTTCCTGTAACATACGCACGGCAGCGCATTGTTCTACTGACCGTACGTTTTCCTTATAGATAAGACCGATATTTGTGGCATTTAAAATGCGAACAAATAGTTCATAAATAGCATGTACCAATTTGGAGAAAACGATGTGCCCGTTGATATGGTACAGATGTCTGTTACGATTCGGCAATGACGTACACGCTGTCTGTACTACTTTACAGTGCCAAACAAGAACACTGTATATTTGGCCTAAATTTTCGTCCATGTCTCAATTATTAATTTTCCCCAGACTGGTAGAATTAACTGAGGTTTTTTGGGAAGTTATGATGACGAGAAAAATCTACCAAGAAAATGGAAGTTTCAGCACCAAACCAATATTTTATAACCGTTATTTGCTTCTAAAATGCAATTTTTTAAGCGAACGTTCAAGGTCGATTACAGTAATTGCTGTAACCATCTCTAGTACAAACACTGGTTTGTTCACCAAAAGCAAAAATACAACACACAATGTTTAGGCAACGATAAATTCTGCAAATAAAATTTACGCGAGGGGAGCAAACATCAGATGTCACAGTTGTCAGGAAGGAACAGCCATTATTCTAGGCATAAAACTCACTGTAAAATTCCAAATTTTCAGACCAGTCATTAATTCTTTAACTAAGTCAAACACGGGCACCTTCCTTGCTCCTTAGTTCGAAAACTTTACGGCCAGGTGTGTTAAGGTCAGCCAGTATAATCCATCGATGATTGTGGGTCTCCCCTTGTCCCTGTCCGGCTTCCACACACCATAATGCTGGCCTCCGCCGTACACGTGAAGTATTCTTGAGCACGGCGTAAAACAGCAATCAAATAAAACATAAATAGATAATTTACAAGGCTCCGTATTTATAAGGATCTACCAAGTATTCTCAAAAGCCTGAACTTCTTTTTTTAGCCTGATATTTATAGCAAGCTGGATTATTTTGTGTTCATCTGACTAAATGTTTTATTTATTTATTTGATTGGTGTTTTATGCTGTAGTCAAAAATATTTCACTTATACGTCCAACATTGTGATAGGAGGAAACCGGGCAGACTTTCCCACGGACTGGACGTTTTAACGCTGTTCTCAAGAATATTTCATTACAGAGAAACCACTAGAATTAGCACGTCCCTTTCAAACATCCTTACTTAAATCAGGAGTAGGACCACCTAGACCTAAAATCGATCATCTGATCTGTGTATGCAAAAACAACAACAACAACAACCCTGGTACAGTATTCATGGCACGACTGTAACACTACTATGTCACTACTGTCGTTATATTAATTGTTTGAGTCTCCAGGACTACGCTTATATATAAACAATTACACTAAAAAGCGTCCCAGAGATACTAACTTGTTCTGATCACGTGGGTACACAGTAAGGTATTAGATATAAACGTTTAGATCCTACAGTGTATAAACAGACATGTACATCCGTGTTGGTCACGTTGGCAGCGAATTTTGATACAGCGATGATTCACTTCTTTTTCTAAACCTGAGGATTTCCTAATGAAATTTTAGAATTTAAATTTTGTGAAAATTATCATTCGCTGCTAATACGAATTGCCTCTTTTAAAATAGAGATTGATTCTACAAGCCGACTTTTGACTTATGCCAAAGGGTAAAAATGTCGCTACAGTACGCAATTTTCGGCTGTATTGATTTAAATTTTAATATGTTTGTTTTCAATGAACACGTGTTAAGTGCTCTCATTTTTAGCTCATGTGGTTTATAAATCAAATTGTTACTTAAGTGAAACGAGGTTCCTTAGGCCCCAGCAGAATTCTTTGAATGAACCCAGCTTCAACATTTTGAATTGCTTTCTGTTAACGTTGCTCTTCGGCTGTGATTGGTTCAACTCATAATACTTACTAAAACTCTTTTGATTGGACTTCATCCTTGAAAATCTTTCTTTAAATGTACTGTTAACACTTACCATTGACATCCAGAGATGAGTCATTACTTTAAAATGAAATTAAAAGTCACTCCCGATTGCACTACTGTTGCCTAGGTGACGCTTTCTAATTGTGATATGCGCACGGGGGCGTTGATACGCTCGGTGTGGTGTAAATGTGACGTGGAATTACGTTAACTCTCGCGTGAACACACCTTCAAGTAGACGAGGCATTAAAGGAAATAAATGAAAACTTGAAAAGTATAATCTGTGAGTCGGCTAAGATATAGTTCATGCAAATTACGTTCCCCGATCATTCGAGGGGCGAGTGTGTGTATAGCTATTTAGTTAGAGGGTAACGCTTCAGTGCGTAGGATACAGGAGCATACTGGAGAGCTTGAGGGCATCTGTATCAGTAATATCAAGTGTCTGTTTATAACGAGCGACACAGGGATTCTCTTTCTCAGTGGTGACGCGTCATCTTCCAGGCTCTCTCACGTATATAAGAACAATTGCTGCTGTCCACAGACTAGATTATTACGGTAGCAGGGATTTTGGAAGTATGGCTGCCTACACAGTGGAACTCCGATCTGCCACAGCATTGACTTTATTACTTGTGAATATATTTTTTGTGTTGTTCAATACCGGTCCTTGTGATGCAAAAGCTCTCGTATCACACCGACAGTTCCTTAACAAGAGACCGTCTACACCGAGACAAAGTATAACGGCGATAAATGCGAAAACTCGTCCCATCAAAGCGAGTTCTGTGACACGGGGGGTCCAGCGATTGGCGGCAGAGTCACACAATCTGGGATTTTGTAGGTTTAAAATACGGCTGAATGGACAGACTTTAAACAAAGACAACGTTCGATTCTCTTCATCGCAAGCCGTAAGTAAAACTTTCTCCAGATATCCTTAGGTTTCATTTTAACAAATCTCTAACCGTTGTGACGTCATAAAAGAATGACGTCACGATGACTCGTACTTACTCCATATTAGTTTATAGAAATATACATACCGACATACCGTCGGGTCATACTAAAGACTTTGAAAATGGTAGAGAGGTTAGAACAAGGAAACAGGACTAGTTGTCCCGGTGTCAGTATAATGTGACTGCTACAACAAACCATTTACACACTTCTCAGTCGACATTTGGCTTAAATATTTGTCAAAGGCCAGTCCCCGTGATCCCAAAGCAATATTAGACAAGTCAAAATTTCAAATGACTTTAAAATTGTTATTTGTTACGTAACAAGGTCAAAATATTGCTTAATAACGTTAATTCTAAGCAAGTTATTGTAAAACAACTTTCATCTAAAATAAAGGAAAGGAACATGTCAAGATTAATGAGTGAAATTTTGACTTAAGTCTAGGTTCGCTTTTTGATCCCGCGGCCAGGTACAAATTCAAGCATACAAACATTGCAATAGCCATATTCATACTAAAGGGGTGCTATTTAAACAATCTGTCATCTGTCAAAAAAAAAGACTTGTTGACGTATAAAATCAGGCTTATAGTCATAGGAAAAATTGTTATGTTTCAAACAAGCAAGCCAACACCTATCGCATTGTGTGTTTAGCAGAAAAAAGGAAACAGAAAAAATATCGGTCAAAAAACTATGGTAAAGACGTCGTATGAACAAACTATCAACTACAAAACACAACAGCATGGAGTGAAACACAAGAGCAGCGACGACAATGTGATAATTGGCAAATGTTGACATTTACCTGGTGAAAACCGGCCTCTTGCCAATTTACCTCAGTCAGGGTTTTATCGTAACCGGGCATTTAAAGGCTTAAATTGTAACAACTTACATATCCTCTAGTACCATGGCTTAAGCAGAATTAGTTGTTAAACACAATATCAGTGGTGTAATGTTTATAATAAGATTTTTAGATTTTGGAAATTTAGTATCGAACACATCGAAAGGTGTACCCATACAATGTGCTGGAGTTGTAGCAAAGAAAATATTTCAGGCTTTACATTTTGCACGTCCTGTACGTTACATATTACCTCCGCCATCTTTTAACATTAGGTTACATAAACACGTTTGCTCGAGATCACGCACCTTTCAATGGATGAAATTTGTCTTTTTTTCAATCAGTGAAAACAGTTCACTTTTGTTTTTCCAGAAATTTTATTTTCGCTGTAGGAACAAGTCAGCGTGAAAGCCAAGAAATGGGAATTATTCAACGCCCTTTCTATTATATATTTATCATTGGAAATATCTTAACTCATAGCACAATTTACTCAGTCAAATTTGGGGTCCTTTCCTGTTCTGAGTTTGGGTTATTAAGCACGTGTAATTTCTAAATTGACAAAAAACAAGCCTAGGTCTTTAAATAGAGCAGCGCACAATCCAAGAAAGCGGATGTAGACAGAAGACCTGTCACCTGACTTTTGAAATGACGATTAAGTAACACAATAAATTAAACGAAAATTCAACATGAATGTCATTGTTCTCAGATACACAACTGGACACTTTATCTACATTACTAGTTGTTTGATAGTCTTGGAGGATATAGAATTAGCGCTTTTTCAGTTTCACCCTAAATCCTGCATTTAACATGTGAATTAATGTGTCCAGGTTTTGAGTGCATGTTAAATATCATGTGTTAAATATCATATGTTATATATCATATCGAAGACATAATGATGTCTGATAAATTACAATAAACATACCTGAAAATTTTAAACCTAATTCTCCTTAAGACATGCATAGTGCAAGGATTCAAGTAAGCTCATGCTGTGTAAGCATTTACATGAACAGCAAGAACCAAACCCTAACTGACGACAACAGGCCGCATCTAACCTGTCACGTGTAATTATTTGCCAACTGAGGATCTCCGTGACCAAGTGGCTAGTAGCGATTCCTGGTACAGTATACTGATACGGCCGTTGTAAGTTCAAGTCCATTCAAAGCTGGCTGGTTTCCTCTTTGTAGTACGTGGAAATATCCGTCTACAACCTGCGGATTGCTTGAGGTTTCCCCTGGGCAATGCCCGCTTTCTTCCCACTATAATGCTATCCGCCGTCATATAAGTGAAAAAGCCTTCAGTGTTGTGATAACTATCAAGTAAATTAATTAAGTGACGTGTTGACAAAATAAAACTTAAGAAAAACGGACAGAGGTACAACCAACTCCTTGAAAAACTAATCAACGATTACCTCGCGCAATCTCGTACAATCTCGTGTAATCATTATATAAGTTTTTATACGCATGTTTGTGACAGGCACTGAGCGCCATTTACCTATATCCGCAAGGTATATTTGCGCAAAATATTAATTAGCTCGGTGCAGCTACGTCATTATAATTATATTAGCATGCATTATTCAGCTCACTCATATATGCCCTGCTTGGCGGGCGACGTTGAGCCCTTACAGGGTAAACAACATGTTGATGTTTAGTGTTTTAGTAGGGCAGCACCATGTCTTGGATGTCCCGAATGCAATATGACAATGCTGAGAGACATCGAATGGCAGAATTGTTAGAGTGTAACATCTCTTCTAATCTTATTTTTTTTCTCAAAACATTACGACGATGTACCCTCTTATAATTTGGTGATTTATTGCCGTAAATAGTTTAAAATGCCGTTTCACTAAAACATGAGACAGTAGCCACCACACCTGACACATATGGATGTACTAGATTAAATATGGCACATCTTTAGAGTGACTAAACGTCCAGTTTTAATATTATTTTGGCCAAATCTTGACGATGTTGCCTTATTATAATAATTTATTGTGATTTATTTAATTATTGTTTCTCGCCACTTGAACCAAGGGTAGAGAAAACCACAGTGCACGGCGTAAACCACTGATATCTGGCAAGTTACTGAGGAGCTTTCCCACGTGCTACATACAGATATGCAGATCATATTATTGGAAGACAAAGTGGTCTTCAACACACGTCAGACAGCCAGTATTTTCCTTCAGTTTAATCCACAAGAAGTCATCAGGGTTTTACATATGGAATGTAGAAGTTTAAAATTTGTGTTTAAGATATTTGCCACGTTAGGGCTGAAGCAAAATGTAAGCCCCACTGTGGTAGATGCTGACTACTTAGATAGAGTGATATCCCTCGAGATATCTTCGAGGACAGCATATTTTGAAAATGGCTGATTAGACGGATAGCATTTTGGGGTCCAGGAATAGGTGCATGAGTGGGAGTGGCAGGTCGCGGTCACACATGAAGGGGTTTGCCGAGGTCGAGGGGGTCACCCAGGGCGGACACACCCAATCGTTCTGTAAACGATCATCCCTGATTGATATAGCCATAGATCTGTGACCGAAAAAAATGTTATGACGACTTTGTCAAACTATCAGCGCTGAGAAATATCAGAATACATTTGAGGAAACTGTTTTCATTTCGTGTAGCCAACAAATAATGTTTTCTTTTTTTTATACAGCGTACAAAATGTTCATGTCCTGTTTAGAATGAATCATGATGTGTGTTACAGTTTTCTTGGGATTGAACTTTGTAATAAATCTTTATTACGCTTTTTGCTAAAGAAGGGATTATCTGTAGTGGCGTTAAAAGCGAATAATGCACTACCAAATCTGTCATGTACTGTCAACAGTTAACAAATGACTGTCTTTCACACAGTGAAATTTTTAGTATTTAATTACGATTTAATTAAAGTTATCACTAAGATAAACAAAGATAAAAAGTCCAACAGAATTCTTATACTGTTGCAGCTGCCAAATGTCTCTAAAGATTAAACCCTTACTGATCGTTATTTTGGACAACAACAACAACATGAAACAATTATAATTTAAAACAACTATTCACATAGGCCTGTACTCCCTTCTGATTATGTATAATAAGACAGTTCAGCTGAATGTCATTCCAGCAAGGTCAAGAGGTCCAAAGGTCAAGTGTGAATTCCACCGGTGCGCAGTGTCAGTAACGGTGTCAATCAGTTTCGATCATGCCCGGGAGTGGTATTAGATAGCCATCTATCCAAGGGTGGAGATAGAGGTTGGGTGATGGGGGTCGGGTGAATGTAGGATGTTCAAATATAGGTACGTTTATAACATGAACACGAGGAGTTCATGAGGGAACACAAGATTTAAAAATAACTTTCATTTGCGCAGGGAAATCTGACTGAAGCCTGTTTAATTCAAATCCGGCATATTTTCTTCGTTGTATGCCTCTGTGAACAAACCGTTACATTTTTTACTAATGGTTTAGTGATAAGATAACTTTTGGTGATAAGATAACTTTGATGGCCACGTGAATAGGGCAAGGACTAAAGATGAAACTAACACAGGGATTAGTTTTGAACTAGAGAAATATAAATACACACATAAATGTATATCAAATACAGATACAGATGTCAATAAAATCTGACATCGTACGGCATATTAAAACCAATATACTTGCACGCTGTCAAAATAACGTATTCAATCATATGTATAGACTCCTGGGTTCTTGGACATTCGACAGTAATTATAATGGAGAAGATATTCACCCAATGTTATTTTCAAGATGGCGTATTGTATTCTCAGTTTCAGCTTAGCCTGGTTTCCTCTTCATTCAAACGTCGGAAGAGCTCTGTTTGGTGCCATCCCACCATAATACCACGCAGTTGTATAAGTGAAACATTGTTAAGTTCGTTGTAAAACATCAATCCGATAAATATATGAGGTGATATTACATATATGGAAAATCTGCTAAAATCCCTTTATTACAATTTGTTTACAGTTTAAAATCGCTGATAACAATAATATCAACACAGTCACTAAATCTTCTTTCAAGATGACGTTTATCTATTTAGCACATCTTATTCTTTGCTGGCTACATTTCTATATAGCCTATTTGTTTGGTATAATTCATATGCGTACATCACAAACATGACGCGTGGTTGTGAAAATCCCAGCCTTTACGCCTCATTTAATACGGTACTTGGGAGGTGGGAGTATTTAATATACCTTTACTAGCGAACTTAATCACGCACGAGTGATTTCAAGTATTGGGAGCATGAACGAGCACCGCCTCAGTAGCTAATTGGTTAAATTCTAACTGTAAATATGACGTCGCGGGACTTCATGCTCGGTTGAATAAGAGACTTCCTCCAGAGAGTCAATCACCTAGAAGTTGTGACTGATTTTCATGTTATCTTCAGGGCGTGTCCACCTGAAGAGTCACAACATATCCACATGTACCCCGTTCGTATAGGGTCACAGTTAATATTTAAACTTTACGTGGAATACTTTTTCGATTTATGTATACATTTGATCTAGTGTCGTCTTTTCCTTTACCTGGTTGCCATATTTGTGAATTACCTTCTTATCGACTTGAAGTAGTGACCCCCCCACTCCCCCCTCGAAATTTAGTTTTAAGTATTTTATTCACAAACAAAGTGAAACAAACATCACATCTTGTTCGTATTAATAAAAAATATAATAACCACCCGTATAGTTAAAGTGGTGCTGAGGACGTATCAATCAGTCAGTCTATGGATCTAAGTATATAGGCTTCAATCCATCTATCTATCTATCCACCAAGTCTTCTACAACGACTGGTTGACAGGTATCAGTATAATGACTCGGGCATGGCGGCTTACTTTGCCTTCGGTGAGGCGTCTCAGTGAAGCAGCACTAGATAAAAGAGCGGTGGAAATCCGTCCTGCAACAAGGAGACACATTACATACACCCTGAGTATTCCTTCGTCGTCACATGACTGAAAAATTGTTGAGTACGACGTTACACCTCAAGCACTCACTCACTCACTCACTCACTCACCAAGACTTCTATCCACCCAATCCTCCATTCATCCACCTGTCTGATCTATCAGACCACTATCCACCCAGTCATCCATTCATCTACTTGTCTGATCAATCAGACCACTATCCACCCAGTCATCCATTTGTCCATTTGTCTGGTCAATCAGACAACTATCCACCCAGTCATCCATTTATCCACTTGTCTGATCAGTCAGAAAACTATCCACCCAGTCATACATTTATCCATTTGTCTGATCAATCAGACAACTATCCACCCAGTCATCCATTTATCCACTTGTCTGATCAGTCAGACAACTATCCACCCAGTCATACATTTATCCACTTGTCTCATCAATCAGACAACCATCCACCCAGTCATCCATTTGTCCATTTGTCTGATCAGTCAGACAACTATCCACCCAGTCATCCATTTATCCACTTGTCTGATCAATCAGACAACTATTCAGCCAAGCAGTCACACGAACACTTTCCACGACTACACATTCTGTGCTACATACACTCATTTTAAGCCCGTCAAGCTGGTTGCATTGTTTCCAAAGCCTTATTATACATCACCGCAAACGGCGACATATTTGCATATACGGGCCTTCGTGCCTCATTTGGTAAGCGCGGTAGCGCTGCGTAATGACCCAGTAGCCTCTTACCAATGCGGTCGCTGTGAGTTCAAGTCCAGCTCAGGCTGGCTTCCTGTCCGGCCGTAAGTGGGAAGGTCTGCGGCAACAGCGGATGATCGAAGGTTTCCGCCGGTCTCTGCCCGGTTTCCTCCCACCACAATGCTGGCCGCCCGTCGTATAAGTGAAATATTCTTGCGTAGGGCGTAAAACACCAATCAAATAAATAAATAAATATTTGCATACAAGCTACTTACATACAAGGTTTCAGCATGAATCAGAAACCTTCGGGAAAATACACATTTTTGGACCGGTTTTGGTACCATTCTGTATATATTTAATGAGCAGTTTGTGGTCAGCAACAACAGATTGCTGAATTTGTCTTTCTTTTGAATCTTTAAGGCCAATTTTTAAATTTGTTTTAGTTTGAAATGCTTTTAGGCCGGCAAGGTATTCCTTTTGAATCTTTAAGGCCAGTTTTGAAATCTGTTTCTGTTTCAAATCTTTCAGGCCAAATTTGAAAAGTGTTTTTGTTTTTCACTCTTTCAGGCTACTGTAGCCGGCATCCTGGACGGTGAAACAGTGAGAGACAAAGTGTATATATTTTGTAGAATGGCTCACGCCAGAATTGAAGCTGAGAAGCGCAGAGGGCGAAACTTCGCCGAGGTGAGTGACATGTCGTGTAGGAATTAAGCTGTACTCTCTTCTGTACACCTACATAAAATCCGTCCTTGGGCCTATACAAAGCATTATTTCGTTCCCTCAACTCAATTCGACCACAGCCACTCGACCCCTCATCAATGAAATCTTGCCTTCGACTCATTCAGAAGGCCACTACCTTTTGCATTGATATGATTTCTTGCTTAATTCGAGAAGACAGCACAGCATTTTGAGTAGTTCTGAATCAGTGATGTCCAAGAAATTGCATTTTTGTTACCTATATCTGTTTAATCATGGAGGTAGTTTCTATCTCTATGGTTTAAGTCATAAGTATTGTCTCATTCACTACTGTTTTAGAATAAAACTCACCTGATACAGGTGACAAATTCACAACCACCACGCTGTTGTCGCTGATTAAGTTTTACTCCCTATACTGTAGTCTATTATGTAGTTAAAATTTTATAATGGGTATTTTAGTGTTCAGATGTCTTACGCTGTCTAAACATGTACTTTGACTTCCGTCCTGAAATGGACGACTACGAGTAAAGAGGTGAAATAATTTCTTTCTTTCTATAGACACAAGCTTTCGATGTGGAGAAATCATTAAATTATCAAGGCGATATTCGTCTGAATCTGGACACTGTGGACAAGTTATTTTCCAACTACCAATCGGCCTTTCTGAAATCGAACGGCCGTACTATCCCAAGGCTATCCACCATAAGGTCATTCCAGAGAGTGTCCTCCAATGCCCCCGGCACACGCAGTCTTCCAAAACGGCGACGTAACAAGCGGAAGATTTTGTCTGACGATTTCTTCTTGTGGACAAATGCTGAAGTCAATTATAAAATTGAATCTACAGTCAGTAAGTATGGCTTCGAATTTAAGTTTATTTCCTTCAGTGCAATAAAAGCCAAATGGATCCACTCTTGTCTTCGGTGTGAAACAAAATTTTCTTGAACTGTTTTTAAACTTAACACGTTAATTCTGTTCAACAAACGATACATGGACACGCCTTCAAAAACCAAGCGAATATTTTGGGATACATTGCCCAGCCCCCTTCCACCCACACCCCAACCCCACCCACACCCCAACCCCACCCACACCCCAACCCCACCCACACCCCAACCCCACCCATCCCAAACTTAAGTATATTCTTTGCAAAGTGCAGCCTAAGGATTTAAGAATATCTCTGAATCATTCATCTTTTTTCTTTTATACAGCGCCGGAATCGGTCGATGCTATCCGATTGGGTATTGAACAGTGGGAACAACATACGTGTCTGAGGTTCATCGAACACGCAAGAACTGACACGATATCCGGACCTCACATAAAATTCGCAGGTCTTGATGGGTAGGTAAAAATTCATCAGCTCAATTTTTAAAGCAAGGTGAAACATCACAAAGTTATAACCCAAGGACCGAGATAGAGGGCCGTCTGATTGTTTATATTTCTAAAGGGCCTTTTGGAAAGTTTGTTTAGTGTTTTCCAAAGTGCCTAAAACAGTATGTTCACCTTAATAAAGTAATGATAAAAAAAAAAACACAAACTCGCAAAGCAAACTCCGACAGTGAGAAACAATGAGGCAAATATGGCTGAAGGACCGAGATAAGCATAGTTTCTCCGTGTTGTCTTTTTCACAGATGCTGGTCCCTTATTGGTCAACAGGCGTCAGGTCAAACGGTGTCTATTGGAGTTGGTTGTGAATGGGTAAGATTTCTTCTGATCTATTAATAATAATAATCATAATTTAGGTTTAATGTTCCGAGTTAAATATAAACGAGGCTAGTGTGTCACCCTACAGACGACTTGCCGTTTCCTTCAACTAATTTTGACTATTTTATACTTGTTTATGTTTCGTGAGAAAGTTGTTCTGAAAAATTTGTTTGAAGGCAAAAGGCCCACAGATTATTTGAAAATATTTCCTTTTTCTTAAATTAATGTTGACTTTAGAACCTGGTGTTTATTTTTTGAGAATCTTAAAAAAAAATTGTTCGAAACCAGAAGGCTATTACCTTTTGGCGTCACATCATGTTCATTGTAACCATTTGACAAGTCATAATTATCATCACGAACATTTTTTCTAATCATCAGTTTTATCGATGTCCGTTTTTTTGTGTGTGACAGGCGGGAATTGCTTCCCACGAAATCGGTCACGCTCTCGGATTTTATCACGAGCAGTCACGGCCGGATCGTGACAGTTACGTGAAAGTCAATTTTAACAACATCCAATTTGGATTGTCGAGCAATTTCGACAAGACTTCATGGGAATCCCTGCGCACAAGCGGAGTCCCTTATGACTACTCGTCGGTCATGCATTACGGTCCCACCGTGAGTATATACACACCATTTGTCTAAATGATGCCTTGGAGATGACATTGTATGAATAATTCTTACCGCCTAAAATAGTTCTTGTCCAAGTTGGATAGCCAGTCCTTATTCATTCATTCCTTCATTTGGGAAGACGGTTTGAGGGAAACTGGATATGCATCACACGTATTTCTAGAGAACAGTGGTAAATCCAGCATGAACATGAGTGAAGATTTCGCGGGAAAATGTACATGTCCCTTACTATTACTCGCATGTTCGTAAATCAAGGATTTTAATTTCCCCTCGTTTTATTGCCTCCAAATGGCTCTCATTAGAAATGTCAGTGCAAGATTAACAGTGTTGCGTGTAATCGCTCTGTCTAGGACTATATTTAAAAAGGAAAACAAAGTTCAATGACCCTGCCTTTACCCACGAACGTCTACTATCAACAAAACACGTGACGCGACAGTTTTCGAGTTTTACGTCACTGCTTTACGAGTTTACGAGTTTGGTGACCTGTCACTTAAAATCACATATTGCGATTGTTTACCTTTCAGGATTTCAGCTTCAATGGGAAGCCTACCGTGGAGAGCCTAGACAAGAGCATGGAATCTGTTATTGGACAGAGAGAGGGTTTGACCTTTAGTGACATTACAGTGGCCAATATCAACTACTGTAGCAGTAAGCATTGGTTTGTCTTCTAACAGTGTACTTTATAAACTGTCACTTTTGACTGATTGTTGTAAAGCATCGACTCGATAAAGATCATGGGTTACCGACCTTCATCTTAAAACCTTTCGCTATCTCGTCCTTGGGGGCCTCATTTGGTTAGCGCGCTAGCGCTACATAATGATCCAGGAGCCTCTGACCAATGCGGTCTCTGTGAGTTCAAGTCCAACTCATGCAGTCCTCCAGCAACCTGGAGTGGTCTGGGTGGTCGTGGGTTTCCCCCGGGCTCTGCCCGGTTTCCTCCCACCATTATGTTGGCCGCATAAATGTCGTATAAGTGAAATATTCTTGAGTACGGCGTAAAACACCAATCAGATAAATAAATAAATAAATATCGTCATCGTTTTCTCACACGGGGATATCCTCAAATGGGGCCTATCGCCCCTACACAAGTAACTACTTTCGAACTGGATATAAACATCAATATAGTAACTAAAGGTATTAAGTCTTAGGTTAAATCACGGAAGGCAGGAGGATGAAAAAACTAATCAGTGTGACTATGAGGTAATCACTCAGACTACAAACTGCTCCATACACCAGTCAGAAACTCAACTTTTCGAATCGATGAATGAATTAGTCAATCAAAACAATCAATCGATGGATTGATCAGTCATTCAAATAATCAATCAATCGATGATCAACCGACTAATCAGCCAATCAATCAATCAATCGATCAGTTAATTAATCAATCGTTCATTCAATTATTTGTAGGAGTGTGCGGTGGTCTGACCCTGGATTGGGATCAGTGTCAGAATGGAGGATACAGAAGTCCCAATAATTGTAATGAGTGCATCTGCCCTAAAGGATTTTCCCCACCATTCTGCGAGTCTCCCGTGCCCGGTGTAAACGGTAGGTTAACTCTGTGCTAAGACGGAAGACCGCGTTTTCATACACAGTGTCGATTCCATGCACAAATCTATTTTTCATATTAGTCGAAAACTTGGAACCTCGTGCCACTGATAAATTTTTGGTACTGGAAGTTGAAATATTAATACATTCTTCGTAAGATAACATTGGAATAAACTCTAACTTCGTTTTTTCAAATTTTGATTCCAATGAAAAACAACTTATGGAATCGCACTCAAATTTATCAAACTTTTTAACACTTAAGTCAGAATACCTGATTGGTTGTGGATTTTCCTCAGTCTTTGCAGGGTTTCTCCCATGCACTATAATGCTGGACACCATCGTATAAGTGAACTATTCTTGATTACAGCGTAAACGGCCAGTTATATAAATAAATAGCTCAGACACTTAACGCTGGTAATGGTGACAATTTGCCAAAAACCTGAAAGCAATAACAGTGAAGTCTGTATCAGTCAATTGTTACAATAATGAAATTATTCAATAACTTTTTTTAATTGCAGCAAACTGTGGGCAAACAGAGTTGACAGCAAGCAGTGATTACAAATTTTTGGCCTCTCCTGGTTTTAGTGGAACCGGCTATAATGACAATTCCTTTTGTGCATGGAAAATTACCGTAAGTCTGCCCTGGGGGAAGTGTTCACAATCACGGATAATTGCCACCGTCTGCGGTGGCATAGTCATTAGAGCGTCTGTCTCCTAATGGGTAGGTCCTCGGTTCAATCCCGAATCCAGTCATACCCAAAATTTAAACATCGGTAATTTCAGCACTAAGTCGCTTTGCGCTCAATAGTCCCGTGTCATTGTAAAGTGATTGGACGGCGTCTGATGTCTTCTGTATGACATTTCAGTGAGGCAGCACCATTTATATGGCGGCATTGACTCGGTTCTGCTACAAGGAGGCATTGTCGTGATATGGCCGAAATTATGTTTAAAACGACGTAAAATCCAGAAAAAACAGTCATGCAATCTACAAATCTTTTGTAGTCAGAATGGGTGTTTAAGCATCACGTGATACACAACTTGAGGCGAGTGCTGCTTAACCGAGTGGTTTAAGACGTGACTCTTTCAATAAGATAAGACTCACCAAAAGTCGGTTCAATCCCAATCTCTGCCAGGCAATCGCCGAAATGTACCCACCTTGACTGTTCTCATTGGCCAATAGACAGATGCAACCTATAACTTGATTGGATAGGAGTTATTAAGAGATCATTTGCTTTCTATACCAATATAATTAAAGACTTACAACCTAGAGAGTAAAATTAAAGCAGAGACGACAGTGTGATAGCTGGCAAATGGTCAAACCTAACCAGTGAAACAGGACCTCTTGTCAATTTACCTCAGTTAGGGTTTTATTCCCACTAATTTTGTAAATGCTTAAACAGTAGCAATTTACATAACGCCAAGCACCATGGCTTAAGCAGAATGGAATCCAGTTTGGTGACTTGCAATTTATTAGATGTCACTGGTCTAGAATAGCTCAAAATAATGTCTTAACATTGAGTTATCCTAGATCAATTTTCCAATTTGTAACCTGTATATTATTTTAACACCGTTTGTCAAGAATAGCTATTTTTCGAGGGTAGCTACTTCTATTGAAAGCGATTTAACCCCCAAACAACCGTGCTGTCAAAACCAATGGGCAACATTTTTCTGAAGTTTGAAAAATAGACACCTTCTTCATTCGCAGGCTCCTGCTGGTCAAAGAGTTATGTTTGAGTTTGTCGATCAGTTTGAGTATGATTTTGGCTATCTGAACGTGACATGTGACACATCATACGTGGAGGTGAGGAGGGACTCCGTTCAGCCTGGCAAACGGTGAGTTAAACCCGAGCTCCAAGCTCCTTATTCCTGATTTATTTATTTATTTATTTGACTGGTGTTTAACGCCGTACTGAAGAATATTTCACCCGTACAACTTCGACCAGTATTATGGTGGGAGGAAACCGGGCAGAGCCCATTTGTAGGTTACTGGCAGGGTTAGCCCACGTACGACTGCAGAGGAGCCAGCATGAGCTTGATTTGAACTCACAGCGACCGCGTGGATGAGAGGCAACTGGTTCATTGTGATGCACTAGCATACTAATCACTGGGCCACGGATTCCCCTGCAGAACAGTGGATCTTATCCTACAATGCAGTAGATACTAGTAAGTCGGCCCCGGGGAGTGGCTTATCTTTCAACCAACGTTCCTCGCCACGATATGGTTGAAATGTTGCCTATGTGGCCTTAAGCCATAATCATTCATTCTGTCAAGGAATGGCAAAAACAGGGAAGTTGTTAATTCCTTCTTTTGGTGACAGTAAGCCGCCGACGATGCTCATGTTTGTTAGGGTGCGGACTTGAAGAAATTTGTCCGGTATCTGGCGAAGGGCGGCAGTTTATTCCCGACTCTCCGGTTTCCCGACACTCCGCTTTCCTCTACCCAATCTCCCGACGGTCGTCCAATAAGTTGAAAATTCTTGCAATAAAAGACTACATAATGCAAAGAGAGTAAATCAGAGAAGCGACGACATTGTGATAGTTAGCAACTGGTCACACTTAACCTGTGAAATACAGCCTCTTGTCAGTTTACCTGAGATAGGTTTTTTTTTATTGTTCATGAAAATGCAATCTGTGTACAGCGTTGAACACCAATCAAACTAATTTCAGGTTCTGCAATAAGGCGGTACCATCTGAAATTACTCGATCTTCTGGAAACGAGCTTGTGGTCATTCACGTGGCGGACACGGATGGTGGGGAAAAGGGTTTCAGGGCTCGTTATAAAACAGGTATTCATAAATCTCATACCTCCCCACCCCCCAACTAAAATACTTTGATTATGTTAGATCCGATAGATAATCCGAAAAAATGAGAAGTTGCATATTTTGACGCTTGAATATTTCAACAAAATTTTATTTGTCATTTACGGGATACATAAATGAGTTTTCTATTTTTTTTTGGTGTACCTGAACTGTGTATATAAACTAACTACTTGTGCGACTTTTAACGTATCCATTAGATGACTAAATAAATTTGTACAGATTTCATTACGATATGTTCTGCGTGATTGTTTAAGTAAAAACGTTGATTATGTTACATTTCATTATCATATGTTCTATGTGATTGTTTAGGTAAAAACTTTGATTTTGTTAATTTTCATTATCATTTGCTCTATGTGATTGTTTAGGTCAAGACGTTGAATATGTTAGATTCCATTTTCACGTGTTCTGTGTGATTGTTCAGGGAAAAACGTTGTTTATGTTAGATTTCATTATCACATGTTCTATGTGAGTGTTTACTTAATTTAAAAACGTTAATTATGTAGATACCATTGCCTTCTTTTATGATAATGTATACTGTAAATATATTTATTTCGACCTTGACTTTTCTGTTTTTAAGAGCAATGTGGTGGATGTTCGGCCAATGCACTAAACTCCGAACCAGTGTGTATGAGATTTGTTCATACGGACGATCAACAAGTACTGCCTCAGGGGTTAGGGTACGTATAATAAAACACAGAGAGCATAGGCAGAAAAACCAGATCATTGGGCCCATTGTGGGCTAATTGGCAAATCGTCACACTTAACGGGTGAATTTACAACAGTTAGGGTTTTATTTTAACTGTTCATGTAAATGCTGAAGTATTAGCAATATTTACACACCCGCTAGCGCCATGGCCTAACAGAATTAGGTCTAATGATACGTTTCGCGGAATACTGGCTGCTTGATACTTTGGATTTAACTTTTCGTTTTTGCTATAAGGCACATTTCCTTCTCCATTTAAAATCCAGTATGGATTCACTGATAGATTTCGCAAAATACTGGCTGCTTGATATTTTGGATCAAATTCTTCGTTTCTGCTATAATCTGCATTTTCTTCTCCGTTTGAAATCTAGTATAGATCCACTGATAGGTTTTGTGGAATACTGGCTACTTGATATTTTGGATCAAATTTTTCGTTCTTGCTATAAGCCACAATTCTCTCTACATTTGATATCCAGTATAGATCCATTAATACGTTTCGCGGAATACCGGAATCAAATTCTTCGTTTTGCTGTAATCTGCATTTTCTTCTCCATTTGAAATTTTATACACATTCACTGATACGTTTCATGGAATACTGGCTACTTGACATTTTGGATCAGATCGTTCGTTTCTGCTGTATTCCGCACTTCATGTTACAAATTACTCCTGATGATCATAAGTACAATGGCACATAAGTTATTAGTTTGATTACGTGATATGTGATTTTTTTTCTCACAGCAGCAACACATTTTCTGTGACGTTTGATTCACAACTGATTTCGTTTTCACTTTTGTAGAAACAGAGACAATTCTATTATAGCGGAGGAAGCCCATTGTTGCCAAGGGTTTACCTTACAGGGAGGCAACTGTTTACGTAAGTATTCAAACTAATACTAAATAAGTATTCAAACCAAGCTGTTAAAAACATAAAAAAGTAGACAAATATTCTGAGAGGAAACATGGTTCAGAGGGTAACGTCGGATTATATTTGTCGTGTGCATTAGTACATTATATACGTATGCTTAAGGGTTTAAGGGCTTAAGACACAGCTAAACCTTGTTTCGGACAGAGTCAAACCCCAAGAATGCGCAGCGTTGGAGGGATTTCACGAGGTGCGAAACTAGGTTCAGTGCTATAGAGTTACACAACCATCACCAAGAGAAAGGTGTTGAAGTCCACTCTACACCAAAAATTGAAGAAAATGAGGCAAAAACGGCATATTTCATGTAGTTTTCGATGCCCTTCTCTTTCATTTCGTCCGCAGAGGTCGTGCATTTAGACCAATCAACGGCAAGATCTGGCCATTGCAGTTGACGTGTCTTATTGTAACCTGACGGAGGAATGTAAAAGCTTATTGTACACTATTATGACGTCATACCTCTGAGCTCAGATTGGAACGTCATGAAACAAATCTTTCTTTTTCACGTCATGGTGTCTGGGTGTAAACTATCAAAAATGTATGAAGAGAAGAGATATCTGTAAACTGTGCAAAATAACACTTTTATCACGAGGGAAATTCCGACAGTTTGCCTCTATATAAATCATAAGAGCAAATCTATAAACTAAACAAATTAAAATTCTTTTATTTGTAGACATAAACAGTATGAACCGATATTACTCAGGGAGGTAAACGTACCGGTCGGTGTGTTGCGTGACACACTCAATGTTGTTTAGAAGGTGGTCTCTATTTAATTTGTATATTTACACGCAACCCGCAACTAACAGCGGGGTGGAATTGGGGTTTTACGACGTACTAAACAAGTTTTCAGCCGAGGAGTCATTGTACATAAAGGTGTGTGTAGATGTACGGTGTCCAGTCCACCATACCGCCATTGAAGTATCATGCTTAAGGTACCACACATGAATCTCACTTGGTCACATTATACTGACACAGGGCCAACCAATTCTGTTTTTCTCGCTGTTACCTTTCAATGCTTAGCGACAAGCGAGGCAGTACCATTTTTAACTTTAGTTCATTATTATGAAAATCTCTTGTAATTTTTTTCGCAGGGGATTCTGGAGGTGGAAACCCGACAACGCCTACTACGCCTACTACTACTACGCCTACGCCTGCGCCTACACCTGCGCCTACGCCTGCGCCTACACCTGCGCCTACGCCCGCGCCTACCCCTGCACCTACGCCTGCGCCTACACCTGCGCCTACCCCTGCGCCTACTACTACGACGACTACACCGACCACGGCAACTACTACTACAACCACCACCACTAGCACCACCACAACCACTACCACAGCTGCTCCTCCTCCCCCGACAACAACTACAGCCAAACCTACGACGACTACCACACCAGCTGTGACGACTAAACCAGACATACCTGTCATTATAACAATAGGCCTACCTAAGACGACTGTGACAGAAACTACGCAACCCCCACCAACCGCCGCCACGACTCCGCAGGCGGAATTGGACGGCTTCGGACCTTGGGGTGCATTTGGCCCCTGTAGCCAAACCTGTGGGTTGTGTGGTGGTCAAGTTCGACACCGCGTCTGTCTTAATCCCCCGTGCAGGTGAGATCAACTTACGCTAACCCTTAATCACTTATAATCTTAAAACGCCCCCTGGCGCTGGCAAAATTGGGCTAGGGTAGCGCTATGGGTGTATTAATTAGGACTTCTATTCATATTCGGAAGGCTAAGGCCTTTGCTCCACCTGAAGGAGATGTAATTCATTCTAATATATGTATTCCAATAGATAATCGTTAAATGCTTTGGTTTACAGAAATATACGCATATGAATCGTGAATGGAACGTTTCGACAATATTTAAAGACACAGTGGCCGTTAACAAACTGAAAATGCCAACATGTACCCGTCAATCCTTTCGGGAAAACATTTGAGCGGCTTTGCGAAACAGAGAAATCCGTGACGTCACTCACTTAGACAGCATTTTTTGATTGAAAGTCAAAACCACCACGAACTAAGCCATATAGCCTAGCAAGAGTACGAAGAGCTATTTTTTCCTTGTTTGTACTGTTGTCTTGCATGGGAAACAGCCTAATGTCATTTAAAATGCATTTCCCTGCACTGGCATCCTCTCCGGTCGAACGTCGGAAGGTCTGTCAGGAAACAATGGATTGTCGTGGGCTTCTCCAAGGCTCCTTCCGATTTCATCACCCCATAATGTTGGCAGCCATTGTATAAGTGATATATTCTGGAGTTCGGCGTAAAACACCAATCAAATAAATAAAAATATAAAATTTTTGTTTCAGTGGTCGTACTTGGTCAACTCAGCGCTGTCCTCCGAACCCCTGTCAGTTCAGTCCTGTCCCGCTTAAAGGGTGTTATTTTACAGGAAGTGGTTCCATTTGGTGTTTGCCCGTCAATTCCCAATGTTTCATGTGAGTAACAATGTTAACATTACATCGTACAACGAGCAAAACCATAGCGGAAGCGGAAGCGGGAGTGTATGAGATGAAAATTGGTCACGCGTAACCGGTGAAATCCTCCTTCTTTTAAATTTACCTCACTTTAATCATTCTTTTATTATGTTCACGTCTGTAGCCATGGCGTAGGCAGAATTAATTGAAGAAAAATACATTCATGGTAATATGGATTTATCAGACATCACTGGTCCAGAATTACTGTAAATGTTATGTTGCCTTGTCATTTAACAATCAGAGGCATGGAAAAGAGAAACAAATTTTTATTTCTGATATTATAGGGGACCTAACCCGCAGGCAGTTGTGAGAACGAATACGCAAGGGGTACAAGAAATCGGTGGCGTCCAGATTATCGGAACAGTAGACGAATCGTCGGGAGAAGTCATGCCTTTCAACGGACCATCCATAGTTACACCTCCTACCGGTGGCAATGGTGGCAATGGACGTGGTGGGAATGAGCGAGGAGGCGGAAACGGACGAGGCAATCGAACTCCGCGCCCAATCGGCAATCCTCGGGTGATTCCTGGGAGTAATCGAGTTATAGCCGTGCCAGTCGGCAATCGCAGTAACAGGTTCAACAGAAGGCCACAGTAACTGGGCAGTTTTAGACACGACTTCTGGGTTTTAAGTAACAGCACCTGGAACGTTCTACCGAATTCAACGATGAAAACAAACTTTACAGAAATGTTTTATAATTTGCTAAAAAAAGAAGAAGAAGGAAATTAGATGGATGTTTTGGGGATTTTTGGTTATGGCCAGTTGTCAAACATGCTTAATTAGTGGATGTAACTAACGCGTATCGCCCAATACAGGCTACAGTAGATGTAGTTGACATACATCGTCCAAGACAGGCTACTGAGGATGTGTCTGACACGCATCGTTCCAGACATGCATCAAGTTGATGTAACTGAGACGTATCGTCCCAGACATGCTTCAACGGATGTAAATGGCACGTATCGTCCCAGACATGCGTCAGTGGATGTAAAGGACACGTATTGTCCCAGACATGCTTCGGATTTCATGAGGATTACCATGGAGATGTGTTTGTTCCATCAGGACAACCAGTTTTGCCGAACCATTACACCATTTAGTAATCATTAAATCAGTGGAGATATATGATTTCATAATCATATAAAGCCCACGTTACATTCCAAAACATTTGATATCATTAAATTCAATGGTAGAAATAAAGCTAAAAACAAAAATAATAAATAATTAAGTGAATTGATTTGCAGTTATTTTTGTGCTTTTTATCAGTTCAAGACACCAGTTAAATAAATCAATTAATATAATAATTGAAATTAGATCCCGCCAAGTAAGAAAGTTTGGGAAATTTGATAAAAAAGCCAAAATCAAAATTAACAATGATGCCCTCATCCGGAGAATGCTGGCTCATATATATATATATATATATATATATATATATATATATATATATATATTGACTTCTGAAATATTATACAAACAGGTTGGATCTGAGTTTTCATTTGATGAATTTTGAGTAGAATTCCTCAGCCATGTTACCGGAACCTTTTTGAACGTGTTATATATTTTGAACGAGGGAATGGGTTGATATTCATTGAACAGTTACATGCTTTTTGTATTGAATTCAAAGAGATGGTTTTAGTGTACAGAGAATACATCAACAACAACTGTATATACGTTTCTGTAAATGTCTTGATTTCATGTTAAACTTAAGGTCGTGAAGTTAAATGAACTGTGTGAATTCTCCTGTTAGTTATTTTAGACAGTAGACGGGAAGACTCCTGTGTCGAAATATACAGCTTCGTCCATATACATTTTGTCGACTGAAAAATAGGATGTGTGTTCAAGGGCAATTATTGCAAATCTACGGTATATACATGTAAATATGTTATAGCTAGTTTCTTTGGATGTGCATTATTGTATGCATAGTTATATAGTAATGGCATACCAAAACTGCTGAGGGTAAAACTACTCCTAAACTGAAAACGAACCCAAAGAATGCCATACATGTGCCCTATACCATACCATTTGTCCAGTTGACAAGAAGTTCTATTAAGGAAATTTATTTTACTACTAAACCCTAGACGGTGTTCAGATTTAGAATTTAAGCTTGCATCTGGAACCTGGTTGCTGAGCGTGTATTTGGAGAGTGGTATTCGTGTAAAATAACAGTAATCAGTCCGGCTCGGACTTGAACCGCCACTGCACAGGAAAAGGTGCTCCAATGGTTAGTAACTGGATGCCTTTCTTCTGTTTGTTTTTGTGAGTGTAAAACTGAGTCGGCTTAAAAGGTTTTGACGTGAGAGCGAAAAACGATCAAATAAATCACCCTCAGCTTTCTTTTTCATGTTTTTTTTAAATTGTTGGTGGTCCAACATTATTTAAATTTTCTTGCTTGCAAAAAAAATTTATGTACAAAATGATTTAAGGTATATTTTTTAAAACTAGAAATATGCCTTTGACACTGCTGTTGTGGGTACTTTAATTTAAGTATTTTTTCTTCGAAAAATAAAAAAAGCTTATTTTATTTATTTTGTGTAAGCTTGTGTTGTGTTCCTGAATTACTATTTCCAGTCTTGTCCTATTCTTTAACTGTTACTTATCAGCCCAAGTGTTGTAGTGTTGATATTGTTCATAAGTTCGAGACCCATGGTCCTTCGGTTTGATTCTAGAAGTGGAATCCAGCTGTCGGCAGAAATCTTTTGTCAGGAGGTTTGTCAAATGCCCAGCGATGTGCTGTGGTTTCCTCAAAGTCCTCAAATGAATCTGGTATATTCTCGAATATAAGATAAACATAAATCAAATAAATAAATAAATAAGGCAACAAATAAATACTGTAGCTTACAGGAAAATATGTTAATAATTTTCCAAGGCTACACAGTGGGCACATTTTTTTCTTTTTGTACTTAATGTGGCATAATCCATAAATGCTTGGGCCTAGCATAAATAGAAATAGAGTAAAAAATCAATAATAATAATAATAATAATAAAAACATCTAAACAAAAACATACACAAGAATAACATGCTTGTATAGTGAACACTTGTCAAAATATCGCAAACTTCGCAATCACCCTTGCTTTACTGGACTTACAAAAGTCTGCAGAAACCTACTCTTCTGACAGCTAATCGCACTGCGGCCCGAGAACATATGCTTTCGCCAGAGCATTGACAGCCAGTCGTTGATCGTCCCTAATAAGTGTATTTCCTTGTTTCGAAGCAAATACATGTACGTTAGGATCCGATTTGAACGGATGTGTTATATTTAACAGGATGATCCGATGCAGTGTAACAGAATTCATTGTACCATCGCTCTGATAACAGTCTTTCTGTTCAGTTTAACCCCCCAAAAAATTAAGTTTTTGAGTGTGTAAATGAGACCCCACCCAAGCACAGTCTACTAACACCGGGCCAACCAGTCCTGTTTAGGTGTCATGTCTGGTGTCTGTGGCGTGATACATCAGTGTCGGCAGCACTTTGGCGGCATGGACTCGCCCTGCTACAAGAAGACACAATATATATACACATACCTAATGACTTCTTGTCAAATGACACAAATTGTTGTCCCAAGCCAAAGATGTATACATGCTTGATATGTATGTTTCAGTCTGTTGAACTAAACAGACTGAAACAAGATGCTTCCTCCCCATTAGTTCGGGCTACCTTCCTCATAAATTTGTCATTTTTAAGTGTATGGTCCAAAACGAATTTTCAACACATGGACCCGTACAATACCATTCCATTAAGAGGTGTAGATGGTCGTGGATTTTCCTGGGCTCTGCTCGGTTTGCTCCCACCAAGGAAAAAATCTAATAGTACAACCTTTTACACCACTTAATTTTGGTCAAACTCGACAAAATCTTCCTACATCGGAAATGTATTTATTGCAGAAATTACACCCTTAGTAAAAACATTTCTACGCATGTGAAGAGATCAACAGAAAAAGTAATTTGATTTGGAGAAAAACTTAGTGATAACTATCCTTCCTGTTTCACAGGATTCGCTGCATAAAATTAAGGTCATAAGAAGTGATACAATACATTTATTTACTTAATTTATCTGATTGGTGTTTTACGCCGTACTCAAAAATATTTCACTTATGCGATGGCGGCCAGCATTATGGTGGGCAGAGACTGAAGGAAACCCACGACCATCCGCATGAAGTTATGGAACAATGATTTTGTTCTAAGTGAAGATATGATGCATTCCTATAGTGATTAAAATTATTTGTGCTTCAATATAGTCATTTGTTCTAACAGATATCTTAAGCCAAAATTTTAATCCCATTTGTATTGTTTATGTATTTATTAATTATAACATTATCGTAGTTCAGAATTACGCATGTGCTTGGCTGAAAGCAACAAATTAACACTCAGATAAATTGATTAGACATGAATCTTCCTTCAGAACATTATTATGAAACGATGATACAAATCAACATTTGGCCTAAAATCTGAGCATACAAGAAATATTTTTATAACGCTCTTTTTCCTTTAAAAAAATATCGGAAAAAATTGAAAATCATTCATATTTGCAAATAACTATTCACGCTCACTCATCTGATGTGTACCTTTTTTCAAAACGTTATATTGAGCATTAAGACCTCCCAGTAGGTCGCGCTGTATGTTCCTAGACATAGGCCTACAGATACTTTATTTATTTATTTGAAAATGGTTGTTTATTGCACTATAAATGAGGGTTAAGTCCCATATTATCTTATAAGCGAACATGTTGTATATATGATCTTAGCGTTTTGTCAATGTTTTGAACTTCTTAATGTTTTTTTTTTGTGCTTTTTTTTGTATTTTTTTAATCTGTCCTCAGTGTGGTTTATTGTTTATGGAGAGATAAAGGTGTTCACCAGCTGCCCCTTGGCTAGATATAAATGATTTCAACAGGATTGCCTTTGATTTTTTTTTTAAATACAACATTATAAAACGCTGTCTGAGAAAGGAAAATTCTGCTTCTGATTGGTGCAAGGAAACCGATAGTTGCAGGGAGAATAACCTATTTTACCGTGATGAATGACAAATCCCTGCAGGACAACGTCTTTCACAACCACTTTCAAAATCTCACATTTCCTCAAGCAACGATTACATGACCCCCGCCACTTAAGTATGTCTTCTCCAACATGAAAATTAAAACCAAATTAAAAAAAAATGATATTTATGTTAAAAAAATGGAAAGAAAAAGCAATTGCGAAGAGAAAACATGCGCAGTGTACAACTGTGTCTTTGGGGCGTATAAATTTCGACTATGTAAATGTTTACGTAAACCATTAGAATAAAACCCGGACCTTTAAGAAGCCATATTTCACCGGACACGTGTGACCATTTGTCACGTATCACACTGTTGTCGCTGCTCTGTTTTACTTTCTATGCTTTACTTTTTCATGTTGTACTAATTTTGCATCACGCGTCTAGGTTTCCTATCCTACTTTCGCGCATCAACCAGGCATGACATGGACTTTGACTGATTCGTAAATGGATTCACGTTTAACGTCACCCTCAGGAATATGTCTGACACTTATATACTATATACAACAGCGATGCAGCTTCATGGGGTGGAGAACAACGGAGTGCCCGTAGGAACCACAAACCTTTGGCAAGTAAATAACGAACTTTTCCATATGTAGCACACAGATGTTCACCCTCACAACGAGCACAACACGTATATATTATCGGATGGCAACTGATTTCCATGTATCACACAAAGCGACAAATATTGCTCCTGGTAAGATATGTAAAAAAATAAGTATACTCAACAAAAATATAAGGACACAAAGCAATTTTACATTGTTTTCTCTCAGTATTAAATAAGGTCTTAACTCAACAATTAGGGTAAATATTCATTTCAACTGGGGCTTCAGTTTCCACCAGATTTTCGCATTTTAGGGCAATAATCCAAGAGCTATGGCAGCGTCAAAACAGAGTGGTCCCTTCACGCTCTTCATGGTGCTAACGGTAGACACAGTCGATACTGAGTGCTGCGAACTGTTATTACCCACCACTCTGTTTTCTGAGGTTATTACTCTAAAATGTGAAAATCTGTTGGAAATTGAAGCCTCAATTGATAATGAATACTTACGGTAATTGTTAAATTAACACGTTATTTAATACTGAGATTTATATTTTTGTTGAGTATGTTTCTGGGCATAGTGCTCCTTTTCCTTTCAGTTCTTTACCATGTAGACTTTTACCGGTATAAAGCTTAGTGCTTAACATGCCAGCCCAGCTCAATGATGCAGAAGACTCTCATCAATGTGGTCGATGTGAGTTCAAGTTCACTTTCCCGGTCTTATATGATAAGGTCATCTAGCACCTGTAGACACCGTGCCTGGTTTCCTCCCACCATAAAGCGTGACGCCGTCGTATACGTGAAATATTTTTGAGTACGACGTAAAGCGCCAAATAAATAAGTAAATAAATAATAAAGGGTAAAGAGGTGGAGTATTGTCCACTGTTGCAGGGATTATGTCATTTAGCTTGTTTGTTTGTTTGTTTGTATGTATGTATGTATGTATGTATGTAAGTATGTAAGCATGTATGCATGGATGGATGAATACATGGATCGATGGATGGATGAATGGATGGATGAATGGATGGATGGATGGATTGATGTATGTATGTATGTATGTAGGTATGTATGTAGGTAGGTATGTAGGTATGTATGTAGGTAGGTAGGTAGGTATGTATATATGTAGGTAGGTAGGTATGTAGGTATGTATGTATTTATGTACGCATGTATGCATGCATGCTTGTGGTTTAAACGGCGTACTTAAAAGTCTTTCAGTCATATGACGTGTCTTCTTGTGTCAGGGCGAGTCCATGCCGCCAAACTGCTCCGACACTGAAGTATCATGCCGAAGACACCAAACATGACAACTCACCCAGTCATTTTATTCTTACTCCGGTCCAATGAGTCGTGTTTCTTTGCTCTCACCTCTCAGTGCTGAGCCCCAAGCGACGCCGTACTCAAGAATATTTCACCTATACGACGGCGGCCCAGCATTATGGTGGGTGGAAACCGGGCACAGCCCTGGGGAAACCACGACCATCCGCGGGTTGCTGTCAGACCTTCCCACGCACGGCCGGAGTGGAACTCGCAGCGACCGCATTGGTGAGAGACTCCTGGGTCATTACGCTGCGCTAGCGCGCTAACCAACTGAGCCACGGAGGCCCCCACACTATATAGGAGCATCACGAAAAAACGTTGAAAGCAAAATAAAACAGAATAAAACAATGTAGAAAAATATTGTACGTTTAATTAAGTTTTACACTTTATTGTTATTTAAATAAAAACTGTTTCGAGTTTTGCCCAAATTATTTTGTCCAAATTAATTATTATTTTAAACAAATTATTTTTGTTTTACAGGTCGTTATGTTGGAGATAACGCCAATATCAGTTCGAGGGACTCTAAATGCGAATGCGGGCGATTGCTTAAAATATTGCTCACCAGAATCTATTACCGGCCGCACAAACTTTATATTGAGATGCATTCTGGGATATGTAACAAGACGTATCCACTCTCAATCCCAGTTTCCTGCTCCCCTCCCCCCCCCAAAAGGCATTATTTATAAACAGTATTAGGATTAGCCACAATTCGAATCTATAATACTTTAAACTACATTTTAAAATGAAAAAGACATTAATAAGAAGGAAATGAGCTCTGATTTGTGTTGATATGTTTCTAGAAGTAGATCTTTGAACAAAGGTATCTTAAAGATCATCACAGAACCTCTTCCACCTCGGGTCCTCTGAAAAAAAAAAGTAATCTTCAATATACTGAAGTAAGTGAATATTCATTTTTTTCTGAGCTGTATAAGAGATCAATTAATTATCGATCTGTGATTAAGACATACTCTCTGATTTTTGGTCCTGTGCTTTACACATCAAAATGAAGTGTTTACGTTATAAACACATTTCTGTGTTCAACTTAATAAACGCGTCCTGGTTGTTTATTCATAACCACTATGTCCAGTAATCATAGAGATGTGTTTATTGTAGTAAACATCTTACATGTCTACTATAATAAACACGTCTCAATAAATACGATTGATATGAATAAACACCAGACGCGTTTAAGACGCGTTTAATGAGTGGAGCACAAAAATGTGTACAAAAATTAAACACTTATTTTTAGAATGAAAACCAGGCCATATCAGCAAGCATGTGTCAAAAACTTAATACTTTTTTTTGAGAGCGTGTCCGGTTATATTTGTACACGAAGAGAAAGGCACCAGGAATGTATTATAGTATAGAGCTCCCTGGAATTTGTCAACACTTATACAAAGTTTATTTTTTATGGTACAGGCCAATGTGTATCAAAATTTACTTCCTTTACTAAACACGTAAGCATTTTTATTGTTTATTTTTTTTATTACATACTACTAATTATAGACTTGAATAATAGTTTACGCATGAAATAACACTATGTGCATGATTATACACTAACATAACACTGTAAACATGACTTTAATGAATCTGTGTTGAGCTTTTTAATGTATTCCACAGTTATTTTTACGGTGAAGGTTATGTCATCAGATATCACTCACTCTGGACAAATTCCTTGAGTGCCGGCAGGGTGTCACCTTCTTTGTCTTCCTTTTTGTCCTCCATTTTTTCTGATAAAGAAATAAAGACATCGAATCAGAACGTTAAACTGAGCATGTTGTGAGTTTCCTCGCTCTTCCAGTTTTTGTGGCCACCAAGGTGACAATAAACTTTTGACGGCGCTCTTATCTTCCACAGATTGATAGCTGTACGCCACACATAGAAAAATTCGTCCGTGGCTGGCCACAGGTCTGTTGTTTTATATGTCGAAAACTCCATTTTACTCTCCTCATAAATTTGTCGCTATTATATAATTATAAGTGTAAAATTTTTTATTATGACGTTAAACAAATAAGTAAATAAATAAAACAGGCAAACATAGAGTGGGATTTGCGCCGGTAATTCTCAACAAACTTCATACTGAGCCTGTCAAGTTTGCTTTGCGGAGTTATCGCCCCCTTTTGGACATAAATTATCTATCCTCTATCTATTTATGCTGCATATATAGAGTTATAATTTCTTGATTAAAACAGAGTTCGTCGCTTGAACCAATTTATCAAAGTTATGGTCTATAATAAAAGCTTCAAAAAATGGACAAAATAGAACTCTTTTATAGCGTGCATCGGATTTTGTATGGGATCATGAAAGAGGTTTATATATAGACCTAACATACACAGGATGAATAGATAGAATGTTGCTTATACAGAACTATAGACAGAACAATTTTTGAAATAAAATGTGAGTTTTGAAATAAACACCACTTTTGAAATAAACACCACTTTTGAAATAAACGTTGGCCACTTTTGAAAATAAAAATTGACCACTTGTGAAATAAAAATTCACCACTTTTGAAATAAAAAATGATCCCGTTGAAATAACCGCAACTTTCGGGAAAACTATCATAAGTTATTATATCATAAGTAGGTATAATTAAATTAATTATCATTTATTCAAAAGAAAAGCTTATTTCAATAATTCTTATTTCAAGTTTTTCTTCTTTCACAACTGACATTTATTTCAAACATGGCTTCTATTCTGTACCTTTCATCATTGACATAACGGACTTAAAGAAAAAGATCTCTTTCATTTGTTTCTTCTTGTCCTCCATCATCTTCTCTTTCATCATGTACATTGTCTTGGCATCGTCTTTCTTATCTTCTCCCATACCTACAAGAAAAAATACAAACACAGATCAACAAACCTTTCATATCAGTATACATGAAGTAACTATTAAGTACATCTAATCACTCGCGATCTTCCAAGTCCAGTATTAGAACCAACCTCTTCTACCAAAGTCGACTTTGTTCTCAAACCATATAATAGAACAACCCTGTTAAACCATCGCGAGATATCTCCCTAGCACAATATTGCATTCATCTAAAGAAAATACTCTCGCCCAATTTTTCCCCAGTTTATTATTGCATCCACCCTAAAACAGAACAGATTCCGCGCTATCTCCCCGGTACAGTTTTGCATCAACATTAAAAGAGAACCAATCACTTGATAACTTCCCAATGCAGTATTGCATTCACAATAAAAAAACCTCAACCCACCCTGCACACTTCTGGATAAATGCAGTGGTACCCCTTTTCGCCTGCTATATCTGTGTAGAAAGAGGCTAAATCAAAGATTTTTGGTGAAAACTCCATTTTCGCTGGACAAATAAATTTTCACGTATTAACCAAGAGTAACCACAATTATTGCATTTTAGTAAACTCGTACCTGTGCTATGACAATTAACATCCCTAGCTTTTTTCCTTTACTTAATTCTGATTAATCTGAGCCTTCTGCTAAAGGCTGTGTAATTTGCTACTGTTTAAGCATTGGCATGAACAGTTACAATAAAACCCTGACTGTGGTAAATTGACATCAGGGCCGTATTTCACCGGTTGCGTGTGACTATTCACTAGCTATCACACTGTTGTTGCTGCTCTGGTTTTACTCCCTGTGCTGTACGTGTATCACACTGCCGTCGCTGCTCTGGTTTTACTCTCTGTGCTGTACAGTACCTGTATCACACTGCCGTCGCTGCTCTGGTTTTACTCCCTGTGCTGTACGTGTATCACAGTGCCGTCGCTGCTCTGGTTTTACTCCCTGTGCTGTACAGTTCGTGTATCACACTGCCGTCGCTGCTCTGGTTTTACTCTCTGTGCTGTACGTGTATCACACTGCCGTCGCTGCTCTGGTTTTACTCCCTGTGCTGTACAGTTCGTGTATCACACTGCCGTCGCTGCTCTGGTTTTACTCTCTGTGCTGTACGTGTATCACACTGCCCTCGCTGCTCTGGTTTTACTCCCTGTGCTGTACAGTTCGTGTATCACACTGCCGTCGCTGCTCTCGTTTTACTCCCTGTACTGTACGCCTTTAATTATATTTATAGTGTTCAACTGATTCTATATATACATATAGTTTGAGGTTGTAATGCAACCCTCTTTATTTATTTTAATTTAAGTCACCTTATTACCGACGTTGAACAATAGCACGTGTACATTAGTAAAAGGTAATTATTTGGGCTATTCTAAAATAATGACAAACTTGGAATCGATTCCAACTGATCTCCGTGGTAGGGACTGTTTACTGGCCAAGTCCAAAATTGCAGCCTGCCAGATACACTCACTCACACATTTGATCTCAGTATCTAGTAGGATTTTTACTAAACCGCCGAATTCATTCCTTACTATAACGTGACATCTTTTATCATGAAACCTGTTTACATTTTTCCCATCTCCTCTTCATCGCTCCTGATATCCTGACTGATTTCCTTCATCTTAATCAAGGCTTAAGATAATGATATGTTTTATCTGTTTTACAGTTAATTAGCTCATTGTGTTTCTTAATCCTTCATCATTGTTTATTTTACTTCGTATCGTCTCGATCATCATGACATATCTCACTTTATTTAATCTCCATCACCATGACTTATCTCACTTTATTTCAACTCCATCATCATGACATATCTCACTTTATTTAATATTCATCACCAGGACATATCTCACCTTATTTCATCATCGTCATCTTGGTTTGTCTTCCGTTCTTTAATGCATAGCTTACGTTCTTTAATCTCTTTCGCCATGGCGTAACTTACGTTATTTAGCCGTTCTTTAACACCAAGGCATCGCCTTCATTTTGGTCTTTCATCTTCTTCGTTACTTTATTTCTATCATCATAGATTATCTTACTGAGTTTTATCTTATTCACCATGGTTATCTCCCTATCTTTCATCTAGTTCATCATGACATACCCTCCCTTGTCTCATCTCCTTCAGCACATGTTATCGTCCCTTGTCTCATCTCCTGCAGCACATGTTATCGTCCCTTATCTCATCTCCTGCAGCACAGGTTACCGTCCCTTGTCTCATATCCTTCAGCACATGTTATCGTCCCTTGTCTCATCTCCTGCAGCACAGGTTATCGTCCCTTGTTTCATCTCCTGCAGCACAGGGAATCGTCCCTTGTCTCATCTCCTGCAGCACAGGTTATCGTCCCTTGTCTCATCTCCTGCAGCACAGGTTGTCGTCTCTTGTCTCATCTCCTTCAGCACAGGCTGTCGTCCCTTGTCTCATCTCCTTCAGCACAGGTTATCGTCCCTTGTCTCATCTCCTGCAGCACAGGTTATCGTCCCTTGTCTCATCTCCTGCAGCACAGGTTATCGTCCCTTGTCTCATCTCCTTCAGCACAAGTTATCGTCCCTTGTCTCATCTCCTGCAGCACAGGTTATCGTCCCTTGTCTCATCTCCTGCAGCACAGGTTATCGTCCCTTGTCACATATCCTGCAGCACAGGTTATCGTCCCTTGTCTCATCTCCTGCAGCACAGGTTGTCGTCCCTTGTCTCATCTCCTGCAGCACAGGTTATCGTCCCTTGTCACATCTCCTGCAGCACAGGATATCGTACCTTGTCTCATCTCCTGCAGCACAAGTTATCGTCCCTTGTCTCATCTCCTGCAGCACAGGTTGTCGTCCCTTGTCTCATCTCCTTCAGCACAGGTTGTCATCTCTTGTCTCATCTCCTTCAGCACAGGTTATCGTCCCTTGTCTCATCTAATTCATCATGACAGACCTTACCTTGTTTCATCTCCTTCACCATGATGCCCCTTAGTTTGTTTCACCTCCTTCATCACAGCTCATCTTACATGCTTCATCTCCTTCACCATGGTGCCCCTTAGTTTGTTTCACCTCCTTCATCACAGCTCATCTTACATGCTTCATCTCATTCACTATGGCGTTTCTTACTCGGTTTCATCTCCCTTCATCACAGCTCATTTTATGCGCTTTCAGCTCATTCACTATGGTGTATTTTACCCTGTTTAATCTCCTTCATTATGCCATATCTTATGTTGTTTCATCTATTTCATCATGGCGTTTCTTACCCTGTTTCATCCCCTTCATCGTGACATATTTTTTCCACAGCATCATCCTGACTTTCTGAGGGTCAGCACAAGGATCTTCCTCGCCCTCCTCCGCTCCGCATTTCTCAACACCTAAAACACGTTTGTGAAAGACCTGTATTCACAGACACCCTACACAGAAGTATTCGCAATTCTTCGTTTCGCATTTCTCAACGTCTAAAACACGTTTTTGAGAGCACAGTATTCACTTATACCCCATAAACACATGGTGATAATGTTAATGATATATGATTAATGATAATGATATTCACAATCCTCCGCTCCGCATTTCACCCAAAACACGTTTTTGACAGCACAGTATTCAGTTATACCTCATAAACACATGGTGATAATGTTTTTAATATATGATTAATGATAATGATATTCACAATCTTCCGCTCCGCATTTCAACCAAAACACGTTTTTGACAGCACAGTATTCAGTTATACCTCATAAACACATGGTGATAATGTTTTTAATATATGATTAATGATAATGATATTCACAATCTTCCGCTCCACATTTCAACCAAAACACGTTTTTCAGAGCATTCTGTTCACATATACGCCATTACAAAAACATGTTAGTAATGTTGTATTCATGAAACCCAAATTTCATTCGGACTTTGTCCAGTCCTTCCACCCATCATAACGCTGACCGTCCTCGTGTAAGTCATATATTCATTCCTGAGCATGGCATAAAACATCAATCAAATAAATAAATCTTAGCGCAGTTTACAAAGCAGTGTAGCTATTCTTACCCAGATAATTAGCCATCTTCTGCATCATCATGTGTTTTACAAACTCGTGCATCTTTTCCTTCATGTACTCCTCAAATTGTTCCTTCATATCTATCGGATAAAAAAAGCTACAGTTGGAAATAATATATTAACAAGACAACCTCTCACATCTAATCAAAATCTCGTGGTTCCAAGAAACACAGTTATCGCCATTTAAATATAAGAGAAATACAGCAAAATAATAAACACATACACATGTATTCATATAATTAATACAAATATTTAGTACGACTTCTCTCCTGAATTAATGAATATATATTATCATTTGAAT
This sequence comes from Liolophura sinensis, assembly GCF_032854445.1. Classification (NCBI taxonomy): domain Eukaryota; kingdom Metazoa; phylum Mollusca; class Polyplacophora; order Chitonida; family Chitonidae; genus Liolophura; species Liolophura sinensis. Next base: position 14,993,025 of record NC_088297.1, read on the forward strand.
TACTTATTTAATTAAAGAAGCAAGTCACGTCAACCATTTTGGTTAAATAGTTTCGCCGTGTCTCTGAGGTTTTGTAAAAAGTCTTTTACATGTATACCATCGCAAATCTGGACACGATGGATTTGTACACAAAACCTACATTGTACGGATTTCCAAAAGGTCCTAGTGACATTAAAACAGTTTCTGACCCTAAAGCCTACATTACTAAGAAGTCTAAAAGGGCTTAGTGATAGATAAATTGACGGTAATACGGTAACAAATTAGTGATATCTAACCAGGTGAAATATCGCTTTTTATCACTGAAGGATGTACCGATATTTCACCTTTATAGAAATATTTATTTATTTATTTGATTGGTGTTTTACGCCGCGCTCAAGAATATTTCACTTATACGACGGCGGCCAGCATTATGGTGGATCGAAACCGGGCACAGCCCGGGGGAAACCCACGACCAACCGCAAGTTGCTGTCAGACCTTCCCACGTACGGCCGGAGAGGAAGCCAGCATGAGCTGGATTTGAACTCAGAGCGACCGCAATTATAGAAATAAGAAATGTTTATACAAAACCAAGGAGAAATGTCTGCTGAATGCCTTACATTCCATCTTCTTCTTCGCCACGTACTCCTCGTGCAGTTTCTTCAGGTGAGCGGATACGGCCATCATGCAAGGCCCTAACTCCTTCTCGGTATCCTCCCAACTGCCCTTCATCAGATCCATTCCTGCTTTCATCTTCATCATCATCTCCATCATCTCATGGGCACAGTCTGAGTGAAGATTTAATTGGCTGATTGAGTGAGGGAGTCAGAAGTTGGGGTCTAACGTCGTACTAAACAATTTTTTCAGTCATTTGACGAGGAAGGGATCCTTAGAGTACATGTTATGTGCCTCCTCCTTGCAACACGTATTTCCAACGCTCTTTTAGTGGTGCTTCACTGAGACGACTTGCTGAAGGCAAATAAGTTGCCCCGCCAGAGCTATTATACTGATACCGGTCAACCAGTCGTTGCACTATCCCTTTCAAGCTGGACGCCAGGCGATGAAGTTACTAGCTATTGTGTCTTAGGTGTGACTCGACCCTGGATTGACCCTAGATCTACCGCCTCCCGAAGCGGACGCTCTACCAACTGTATTATCGGGGCCGGTCTTGAATGATTGATTGATTGCTTCATGGATTGACTGATTGGATGATTGTTTGATTGCTTCGTCAATTGAATGACTGGTTGATCGATCAGAAGATTGATTGAGTGGTTTACTGATTGACTAAATAACTGATTAAATCATTGATTAACTGATTGATTAGATGAAATGCTCTTAAGTGTCGCTGTATATGAGAGTAGATTTTTATATTATTAGCAAGCACAATAAAACAGACTGATTGACGGACTAACTGACTGAATGAATGACTCGTCGACTGACTAACTGATTCGTCGATTTATCCATTCAAAGATGTGTTAATAGATTGTTTGATTGGATGGTTTGTTAGTTGATTGATTGATTGGTTGGAAAGTTGTCAGCTAACAGTGGAAGCTTAAGAATACATTTTCAGAGGATTTTTTAACAGTGTACGAAAAGTGAAATTCTTTGCAATAATATGAAAGTCCATCATATCATAACTATTAAAAAATATTAAACGATAACAGGCTACCTTTTTTCTGTCCTTCATCCTCTCCGTCCTTTTTGTCACCCATGTCATCCATCTTTTCGCCCAGCATCTTCTTCATTAACATCGTCATAAAGTACTTATTCATCTCTTTCTTTTGCTTTTCTTCCATCTCCTTCTTTTCTGCTTCTTCCTTCTTCTTCTCCATTTCATTCTTCATCCATTCTTGCATCTCGGTCATTTTCTCTTCCATTTTTTCCTTCATTTCTTCCATCTCATAAGGTTTGTCTTGCGAAACTGAAATTCACATGTTTTTAGCCAGAATTATTTTTTTGTTTATCTCAAGGAAGTTTATAGTTTATATACTTATTTCATTGTTGTTTAATGCAATACTCAGGCATTGTTAACTTTTACAACGGCGGCCATTTTTTATATGGGTTGAAGAAACCGAAATACGTGAGTAAACAACCAACCTTTGGAAAGTTACTAGGTACGATGGGTCATGGTGATAACAGGTCGCCAGTAAGGAAACCGAAATGCTTGAGTAAACAAGCAACCTTTGGAAAGTTTTTGGGTACGATGGGCCATGGTGATAACAGGTCACCGGTAAGGAAACTCGAAAAGCCTGAGTAAACCACCAGCCTTTGGAGAGTTATTAGGTACCATGGGTCATGGTGATAACAGATCACCAGAAAGGAAACCGAAATGCCTGAGTAAACAAGCAACCTTTGGAAAGTTTTTGGGTACGATGGGTCATGGTGATAACAGGTCGCCAGTAAGGAAACTGAAATGCCTGAGTAAACAACCTACCTTTGGAAAGTTACTGGGTACGATGGGTCATGGTGATAACAGGTCACCAGTAAGGAAACCGAAATGCCTGAGTAAATAACCAACCTTTGGAAAGTTACTGGGTACGATGGGTCATGGTGATAACAGGTCGTCAGTAAGGGAACTGAAATTCCTGAGTAAACAACCTACCTTTGGGAAGTTACTAGGTACCATGGGTCATGGTGATAACAGGTCGCCAGTAAGGAAACCGAAATGCTTGAGTAAACAACCAACCTTTGGAAAGTTACTAGGTACGATGGGTCATGGTGATAACAGGTCACCAGTAAGGAAACCGAAATGCTTGAGTAAACAGCCAACCTTTGGAAAGTTACTAGGTACGATGGGTCATGGTGATAACAGGTCACCAGTAAGGAAACCGAAATGTCTGAGTAAACAACCAACCTTTGGAAAGTTACTGGGTACCATGGATCATGGTGATAACAGGTCGCCAGTAAGGAAACTGAAATGCCTGAGTAAACAAACTACCTTTGGAAAGTTACTAGGTACCATGGGTCATGGTGATAACAGGTCACCAGTAAGGAAACCGAAATGCTTGAGTAAACAACCAACCTTTGGAAAGTTACTAGGTACGATGGGTCATGGTGATAACAGGTCACCAGAAAGGAAACCGAAATGCCTGAGTAAACAACCTACCTTTGGGAAGTTACTAGGTACCATGGGTCATGGTGATAACAGGTCGCCAGTAAGGAAACCGAAATGCTTGAGTAAACAACCAACCTTTGGAAAGTTACTAGGTACGATGGGTCATGGTGATAACAGGTCACCAGTAAGGAAACCGAAATGCCCGAGTAAACAACCAACCTTTGGGAAGTTACTAGGTACGATGGGTCATGGTGATAACAGGTCGCCAGTAAGGAAACCGAAATGCTTGAGTAAACAGCCAACCTTTGGAAAGTTACTAGGTACGATGGGTCATGGTGATAACAGGTCGCCAGTAAGGAAACCGAAATGCCTGAGTAAACAACCAACCTTTGGGAAGTTACTGGGTACGACAGGTCGCCAGTTAAGGTCACGTACGACAACGTAAAAAAGCACCGTCGACCACTTTTTAATGCCAGCAATGAACTCACATGAACCTGTACCTCTTGTGTTGTAGAGAGGCAACAGTTTGTAATGAAATAATGTAGCCAAGAAAACAGCGCAGATAATGAGACAATCATTTCCCACCTTAAAAAGCTTGTACCAAGCTTTGTAAAAACATAGCTTCTCTGCTGTTACGCTGCAGTCCTTGTGAACAGCGACATTGCTTTATGTGCACAGTTGTACAGAAACACTGTACCTTTAAAGATCAGGACACATAGAGTATTCTGGTTTTCTAACTCTTGACGTCCACACTCACAATCTTTGTCCAGTTCTGGGCACATGTCTTTCATCTTCTCCATCATTTGCTTTTTTTCCTCCTCGTCTTGAGCTTTCTGCAGTTTCTCCCACATATCCTTCCACGTTGTGAACTTGGGTAGACACTGTCCCAGCATTTTTCCTGAAAAGTAACAGATACCTCGATATTGAAGTATGCATCACGAGACTATTCTCTCAACACCCGAATGTTATATCCTTTCATCTTCAAAAAGAGTCAAAAAAGACTCTTTTCTGGACAATTCGAGTTCGGGTCAAATATATATATAATACTTTTCGAAAAATGAAGCAATGCGGCGAATGAGGTGCTGTGACAAATTGGAGTATCCGTTTTAAATCTGCACGGCAGACATACGGTCACGTGATCACATAACAGATTTGTATAACAACTAAGATATATGCTTAGAGATTTTCACTGCATGACCCATAGGTGGACAGCAGCGAACGAAAGAGAAACGTCAAAATTGTAAATGTACGTCAGACATATTGATGAAAACCGTGCCTAAAACTGACAGAATTCAGTTGACCGTCTTCTCGACACTGTTGCATTAACGGCAGCAGTAATGCGGCTTCTATTCATACAGCAGAACAATTTCATTCTCTCACTGTGAAATAAAATCGCTGGAATTTGTTGTTAATCATATTTGTGTGACTCATGACATTTAGGTGTTAGTTTTTGTGACTCATGACATTTAGGTGTTAGTTTTTGTGAATCATGACATTTAGGTGTTAGTTTTGTGACTCATGACATTTAGGTGTTAGTTTTTGTGAATCGTGACATTTAGGCGTTAGTTTTTGTGAATCATGACATTAGGTGTTAGTTTTTACCAGTCCTTTTCAATTACCAGACCTTATATTGATGACGTGTTAGTCTAAAACAATTCCCCGAAACTACTAAAAATAATCTTTTTAACGTTCGATCTTCTTTACTTCATTAGGCGTTAAATATTGCTGAGGTAGTGAAATCTATCCACTTTCGTTTAATATAAAGAAGACAACCAATAGTATGGAGAGAGTGAGTGCTTAGGGTTTAACGTAGTACGTAACAATTTGTCAGTCATATGGCGACGAAGGAGTCCTTAGAGTGTATGTAATGTGCTTCCATACTGCCCCACCCGAGCTATTATACTGATACGGGTCAATCAGTCCTTGCACTATCGCCTTAATGCTGACCTCCAAGCAGGTCTTAGGTGTGCCCCGGCCCAGGATTGAAAGGAAGAGAGGAAGCCAGCATGAGCTGGACTTGAACTCACAGCGACCGCTTTGGTGAGAGACTCCTGGGCCATTACGCTCATCTACCACGCTAAGCAATAAGGCCCACATGTATAGGGATAACCACCCTCCTAGACAGCGTAGCAAGGGTTGGAGGGGTTGGGGTTGGAGTTGGAGGGGGATGGGGGGGGGAATGTTGATGGAGAATATTTAGGATTAGAGATCTTCAGACTATTCAACCCTAGAAAAAACGTAGAAATACCTTCTTCTTGAAATTCCTCAGAAGTGTGCAAGCCTCGGCTTCTGTTTTGTAGCCAGCCTTCATTTGGCTAATGATAGTGTACGGATCAGCCGCTACTTTGAAGGTCTGAGCGCCAGCCAACATCAATTCGTTTTCCTCCGCCATTTTTGGCTATGTTGAAGGAGCACCTGTAAAATAACAGAGGAAACGTGGAAATGTCTGCTAATAAACATTGTCCGTGTATAAAACTAAACTATTCGCCTAAATCGTGTAGTCGCAGGTTCGAATCCAGCTCTCGCCAGTTTGGCTGCGGTTTTAAATCAGTTTCCTTTCCAAATACCTGTCGAAGGGCATTTGCTTATCAAGGACACAGCTGACTGAATAAGCATTTATAACACAATTTCCATACATAGTAATATTGACAAATAAAGTCGAAAATCTAGAGTCTATTTAAAAAATGTGACCGAATTGCAATGCGTTTTAACTTCTTAATCTTAATAATTTCAAAATATAATATAAATAATTGGAAAAATAAAAATAAATAATTTCTTTGATCATCTGTGATCAATATATGGCTAATACACCGAAGAGCTCATTCACCAGAAACATGCCAATCGTAAATTGTTTTCAGCAATCGACCCAGGGCTGGTTTCATGAAGCATACTTAGTGTTAAGTTGCCCTTAGCTAAGTGCACTCTATATCTCTACAACACATGTCGTCATGGTAGTTAAGGGCAAACTAAGTTAACTGAGTTTCATGGAACCGGCCCTTGAGCTGTTAGTAATTAAATCTAAACACAAAAAGTATCTTTTCACTGAATTACTTGAATAATTCCAGAGAAAGTGTGAATTTTATGAAATATCACCTCATTTTTAAAATCTAATTCTGCTTAAGCGATGGTGCTATGGGATGTGCAATCTGCTAATACTTTAAGTATTTATATGAACTGTTAGAATAAATTTATAACTGATGTAAACTGACAAGCAACCGTATTTCACTGTTAAGTGTGGTCATTTGCCACACTGTAGTCGTTGCTCTGGTTTTACTCTCTGTGCTGTAGTCTTTCTATATTGTGTAAGTCCTTTATAATACGTTTTCGATGGATACATATTTCTTAAGGAATCTAACACACGTAGCTGAAATGCCTACAGAGAAATTGGCTTTCGCCGGTGATGTTATTCACTTACACTGCTATAGCTGCTAACGTTTAACATGTTCAATATACGTTTATTTCTTAAACACGCGTTTATTTAATAAATAGCATTGATTTAATTCATAAATACATGCAGTTATTTTATAAATACTAACACCTGTTGTATAAAATTAAACATTAAGCACGTTTGTTTTCTGTTGCAAAGATACGTTTATCACACGTTTAAAGGTTAAACGTCTGTTTCTTAGTGTACGGTATAAGATATATATTTTATAGAAACAGAAGAGAAATAAAAAATAATAATAATAAAAAATTACCTGAACTGTAGCTCACAATCGGACTCGGAATAATCCGCAGGTTGATTTCCACTTTCTTTTTTTGCTTGAACAACAGGAAGGCTTCTTCCTGCTCGCCCTGTGACGGCATGGCCGGGAGGTAAGGCACATCGCACATCCCATTGCTGACGTCACCTCCGTGGATATTAGTGACCAACCAGAGCAGCATAGGCTTCTCGGGGCTCCCGCCAGCGGGCCAGTCGGTGACCTGAGAGACGTAAGCCAGGGTAAACCAGTCCTCTGCAAAGAAAAATGGAGGGAAAGTTAGTTTTAATGAAGAACATATAAATAGAGCATGATATCTGGGTCCAGTTTAACAAAATTACATAAATCAATTCTTTTTCATATTTATCGCATAAAGATAAGATGACTTCTGTGAAGGTGGCAGCTGACTGAATTTATTGTCCCAAACCCCAGTAACAGAACACTAATGACAACGAATGAATGTTTAATTTGCTCACGGTTCCGTTATGATTAACGTACAGAAACTGGTGTGTCATAACTCAAGCATTCGGTTTCCAAGATATAGCTTTAAAGCAGAATACGGATAAACCATAAGACATGTACTTTGAAATTCTTGGCTTCGGTGATCAGAAAGCCAAAATGCAATTACTTATGCTTGTACTGTGTCACAGACTGGATCTATCATCTCCTAATGATTGACTGATTGATTGACTGACTGACTGACTGACTGACTGACTGACTGACTGACTGACTGACCGACTGACTGACTGACTGTCTTACTGGCTGTCTTACAGACTGACTGACTGACTGACTGACTTTGACTGACTGACTTACTGACTGGCTGTCTTACTGACTGACTGACTGTCTTACTGACTGATTGACTGACTGACTGACTGACTGACTGGCTGTCTTACTGACTGACTGACTGACTGACTGTCTTACTGACTGACCAACTGTGTTATTGACTGACTGACTGTCTTACTGACTGTCTTACTGACTGACTGACTGACTGACTGACTGACTGACTGACTGACTGACTGACTGACTGACTGACTGACTGACTGACTGACTGACTGACTGACTGATAGGCAGACTAACTGACTAGCTGTCTTACTGACTGGCTGACTGTCTTACTGACTGACTGACTGACTGACTGACAGACAGACAGACTAACTGACTGGTTGCCTTACTGACTGACTGACAGGCAGACTAACTGACTGCTTGTCTTACTGACTGACTGACAGGCAGACTAACTGGCTGACTGACTGGCTGATTGATTAAATAGCTGGCGTTGTGTTCAAGAATTGTTGCACGGTGGCTGTCAGATTTATAGGTGGAGGAGTCCAGGAATACCAGGAATAAACCACCGACCTTCGTCAAGCGACTGACAGACATTTTGACAAAGCCATAGCCGAAGCAGAGAGAGTTCGATTCGGAGCTGAAGGATCTGGTAGTCGCCGAAAGCCGTCGCTAAAACCAGCTGAGCCAGCTAGCTCCACATCCTATCATCTCCGTCAGGTAACATCCCCGTGTACGCCCTACGGACGATGGTATACATGTTTTACCTTTCCAACTCTCGTCCCCGTCCATCGTATGATACCAGACCCACGGAATCGTTCTGGTTTTCCGGGCGGGTACGGGTTTTCCAGTCCCAGCTGTGATCTCCACTTTATCCTCTCTGGCCACCACGAAGGAAAAATAAGAAATAAAGACATTGCTAAAAGCTGTCACAACGAAGGAAAAAAAATAGGTATATAGACATGGCTGACAGTGGCCACGGCGAATAAAATAACAGGAATATAGACATTACTGAGAGAAAACAGGAATACAGGAAAGACGAAAAAACAAAAAAACAAAAAAAAAACAGGTACATAGACATTGCGATCAATAGCAATGACGAAGAAAAGAACAGGAATATGGACATTGCTGCAATGTGGTTAAACACATTGCTGAAAATATTTCACCTAATTTGTTAATGGTTTTAAGTCTTTTGTTTAAAATGAGCGAAAAACTGTAAGAACTTGAACAACTAACTTTGCAACTGCTGCAGACCAACCCAGTAAGTGATAAGAACACCTGAAGACACGTACTTGTAGTGGAACACCCTGCCGCAGACTGGGTCTAACATTTCCCCTGGGGTGATGAACTTTGCCATCACACCCAACTTCAGCTGGTCAGCCTTATCACCGATAAGGACGTTAGCTGCGATAAAAAAGTAAATAAAAAGTTGCAGCCACAATGAATGATGACGTGATTAAACACAGATATGAGCAATATAAATACTTGATCGACGTTTAAAGCCGTATTTTTTGAATTACACTTTAAAAATTAATCTGTTAATTTTGACTGATAGTCTGTTGTCTGAGGTGATGCCAGAATGTATTCTGTTATTATTACACAATGTTTTGTCATATTCAATGTAATATCCTAATACCCAGTAGTGTAATAGAATCTCCATGTCCAATTCACAGAATATGTGTGTTATATTTAACAGAATGATCTGCTGCAAATAACAGAATACATTCCAGCATTACTCGGACAATAGACTTTCTGTTAAAATTAACAGATTAATTTTTTGAGTATATATAGCGGCCGTCAGAGATTACGTGTGGAGGTAAACAGAGGTGCCCTGTCTAATCCAATGAACCTCGCGAGGTATCTGACAAACCCCCTGACACCACAGAAACGGAAACATTCAGCCAAAGCTGGATTTGAACAAGTGACCTCAATAGTCAAGGGCTGGAGGAACGCAGGAGCCGGTGCTAACCTATCAATGACAATTTAATAGCAGTCATAAAAGTTATATTCTGACGTAATCTCAAGACGAATATGGTTATCACTCAAGTCGAAGCAGGTCAGAAGATAACCGCTCATGTTTAACTTTAAAAGAAAAGAAGACATAGAAATGTTTCAGAAAACATCAGACGAAAGAGCGTGACAATTATTTTCTAATACGGCCTTTGGCATTTTTTTCTATTTCTTAAAAAAAAAAAGCTATTTGAAAATATTTTTGTAGGGTGGATATTTGGGACAACCTTTTGCTATATGTCGTCTTTTTATAAAAATGCTCTAAATAAGTATTTGATGTATGTCCAATTGATATATTTCAAGGTAAATGTGTTGATTGTATCCAAACACATGCAATTAGTTTCACTGAACTATGACAATATTTATCAATATATTAAAAATACAAATATGATCAATATTAAGGTTGAACTTTTTTGCTAGCTGAAAATACCAAATTCTAGTGCAAATGTATTTATTAATTAATCATTGATTTTCAATTCGAACATTATTCAGCAAAGGCCATGACTTGACAATAGGCGCATTTCAACCATTACGTTTAACCATTGGCCAGCTATCACACAGATTTCGCTGCCTGGTTTTACTCTAAATGGTGCAGTCTTTTGCATTCCAAATGTTTATTGGATAATCTGGCCTTCCATAATTTTAATTCCTTACCTTTCAGATCAAATTTGTCCAACCAGAAACAGCCATTTTCAAAGAAAGGTAACGCCGTTGCAGCTGCGGTCGAATATTGATCCGTGGCAACGAGGAAGTACCCGGCAAAGGCTAGAGTCAAGGACTTGTTGGCAACGAAATCTTCGATTCTGAAGCTACACCTGTAAGGAAGAAATGGTTGACTAAAGGAATGAGCCAATAAGCATTCAGTGGCCAACCAAATGTCGAGAATGTTGAACGGCTTTTCATGCAAGGTAGATAACCCTTACTGGAGAGTCTTTCAAATTTTCGCTCAAGTTGTCTCCCTTTAGGTAGAGTCTCATATCTATCTCAAGCACGATATTGTGAACGACATTAAGCGAACATGCCGTCACACAGGTGAGTTATAACAGATTATTAATATGCGTGATATACTGTTTGTTGTGAAGAGATGTATCACGAGTCATCAAGCACCGAACAGACAAAAGTCTATCGGAGAAGACTGTTGATAGGGGCCTACAATTTCGGCTACGGTACCTAGCAAGTTGGATTTACTCACGGGTGAGTAATTGGTGCTAATCGAACTATTACAAACTATTTTACTTTTTCTTTCCGATATTGCTAATTAATGCACCGCTCTCCCCCTCTATCTAATCAATGTTAATAGTCTGTAATGGTGTATTTGTAGAGTTTTCTGAGATATATTTCTGCAAGATTGCATTTTCAGTGAACATTAAGATCTTTCCCACTGTCAGCTGTACAGTTGTCACTGTGCTCCACGAAATTAAAACGGTGGCCTCCATAACTTAGTGGTTAGTTTGCGCAACGCAGAACAATAACCAAGGAACAATGCAATAGATGTGAGTTCAAGTCCAGCGCATGCTAGCTTCCTCTCCAGTTAGGCTATAGGCCTTCTGCAACCTGCGGATGGCCATAGGTTTCAAACGGACTCTGTCCGGTCCCCCCCCCCCATCCCCACCATAATGCTGGAAATATTCTTGAGTACAGCGTAAAACTCCAATTAAACAAATAAACAAATAAATACATTATTTAAGCCAAGCCACATGTACAAAATTGATTGTGCTTATATTCTGTAGGTCAATCAATGCATGCAGTGTGAAAAAAATAAAAGAAATAAAAAAACAACAACAACAACAAAAAACGAAACAAAACAAAAACAAAAAACAAAAATACAAGAAATCCAGTCTTACCTGCCAGCCCCGAGATCACACTCGTTGTCTACGAATCTCGAGATTGATGTATCCAGGGGCATTGGTCCTGCCTGAGTGTACAACATGACCAATACGATTTGGTCCTCTGACGTCACAGGTAAAAACGGCACGAATGACGTCAGCGTCAACGCTCCTTGACGACCGATCTTAAATCAAAGAACATACTTCTTGAGTTTTGTTTTGTTTTGTTTTCGACATGTTTGTCACCTCACGACGGCGTAGGTACTAATGTCGATAAATTCTTAGCGCCACTATAAAAAAACCCATCAGTTTTGATCTATGACGAGCTAATGTTTTATGCTCGCAATGTACATCGAATTTAACACCGGCTGACATATATACATTGACTAATAGGCATGTGCACTGATTGAGACAATTACTGACATACCTGTACACCGATTGAGACATTGGCCGATAGGCATGTACACCGATTGAGACATTTACGGAAAGGCATGTACACAGATTGAGACATTGACTGATAGGCTCTGGCACTGATTGAGACATTGGCTGATAGGCCTGTACACTGAGCGAGACACTGACTGATAGGCTTGGACACTACCAGAGACATTGGCTGATAGGCTCCCACATTGAGGTACTGGCTGATAATCCCCCGCACTGACTGATGCGCTCCTAAACTGACTACGCCCCTAAACTGATTGGCAGACCCCTATACTTACTGGTAAGCCCCTAAACTGACTCATAGGCTTCTATACTGACTTATAGGCCCCTAAATTAACTGATATTCAAATCACTCACTGAATATATTGCCTTCTCACCTGAACATCGGAGTTCTCAAATCATCCAGTGGATATATTCTTTTCTCACCTGAACATCAGTCTGTATATAATGGACAAACGGCCTTGTTGGCGTCGCGTACTGCATCTCTTCCTCTGGTTGTGAGGCGAGAATCAACGTGAAAAGCTGAGCTGAAAACGAAAATATACAACAACTTAAGAGCACTGTTATAGTTTGTTAGTGTCAAGAGTCTATCGTGCTAACGTAGAGGCCTCAAAGTTTGTTTCCAAAAAGTTGGAATTTTTCTTTTCTTTTCTACGCTACACGAAGAAAACGCATTAATAGGGACTAACTGTTTATTTTTGGAGACTCCTTATATCTCGTTTAAAGTAGCCCTAAACTATAAATTACGTCACTGATCATTCACACTGGCGCATTCTGGGGAAAACCCGGGCGTGAGGGCGCCATTTGTATTTGCTGTTTTATTTGTATAATTTGCAGTTTTAGGGAGCTGCTTAAATTTCCCTGTTAACATACCACATGTTAAAGGCAATGAACACACATAGATGAAGCACATGTCAGATGACAGATGAAACTATTAAATATTGTCTGGGAAAATAGTTAGATTTATTCTTTTAGAATATTTTTCGTCCTAGTAAAATGTATTTAAAACTTTGCTTTCTACTGTGGCCTTGTCTTACCATACTGGGACCAATGATATCCCTTCAACATTTTGCCATTTGACACACACCCAGGTTGCTCTATTTCATCAATCATAATGCATCTTCATCTAGAGCTATGGATGCATTCAACAAATAGATCTTTTTCAAGCCAAAAATATTGCTGTAAAGTCACTGCTACCCTCTGGGTTCCAACATACCACCATAGGATCCTATGTTTTAAATGCAGTGTTTTAAATAAAACTTTTAACTTGTCTTTTAACTTATCTTTTAACTGATACATACTTTATTTTAATGCTTTATTTGCCTTTAATGGTTGTGTGCCAGACTGTGCATCGACAAACCGAAAGATTTCTTCCTTAACATAACAACGAGTCATGAAGCCAACGTTTAGCAACAATGCCTTGTGATAAACAATCGATGGGGTAATTCGGTTTTAGGGCTGTTGCTATTGTTTCATCTTTGATTAATGCCGACAGTGTTTTATATTCTGATAGAGGTCGTTACTTACTGCTAGCGGATCCCTGTATAGTCACCTGGGGAGGCACACGCGCCTCACGGGCGAAAACCCGCGATCTGGTCCTCACATCCAGCTGTGTTTGGGAGCCACTGGAAGGATAATAGAAATATCATCGTCATTTTTGGTTGTCGTCGTCGTCAGACGCGTGCAGTCAAACTCACGACACAGTGATGTCGTGGTTACAGACGTGTACTGGTATACAGCGTTGTATACCACAGTGATGTAGTGGTTGTAGACGTGAACTGGAATACTGAAGGCATAGTAATGTAGTGGTTACAGGCGTATACTGGTATACTCACGACACAGCAATGTATTGTTTACAGACGCGTACTGGTGTACTCACGGCACACTGATGTAGTGGTTACAGACGCGAACTGGTATACTCCCCGCACATTGATGTAGTGGTTACAGACGTGTAGTGGTATTCACAGCACACTGACGTAGTGGTTAAAGACTAGTACTGGTATACTCCCCGCACATTGATGTAGTGGTTACAGACTTGTACTGATGTACTCACGGTACACTGATGTAGTGGTTACAGACGCGAACTGGTAATATAGTGGTACTCATGGGACACTGATGTAGTGGTTACAGACGTGAACTGGAATACTCAAGGCACAGTAATGTAGTGGTTACAGACTAGTACTGGTATACTCACGGCACGCTGATGTATTTGTTACAAACTTGTACTGGTATACTCACGACACAGTATTGTAGCGGTTGCATACGTACACTGGTATACTCACGGCACAGTAACGTAGTTGTTACGGAGATGGTATAGGCTACTCACGACACAATTATGTAGTGGTTACAGTGTTGAACCGGTTTAGTCACGACTCAGTGACACTGATAAAGTGGTTACAAACCTTTAATGGTATACTCACTGCACGCTGATGTAATGATTACAGGCGTGTACTGGTATACTCACGAGACAATGATGAGGTGGTTACAGACCTGTACTGGTATACTCGCGGTAAATTGACGTGGTGGTTATAAACGTATACTGGTAAATTCACGGCACAGTGATGTAATAGTTACAGACGTGTATTGGTATACTCACGGCACAGTGATGTAACGGTTACAAACAGGCCCTATCTTCTCGGTTGCACTGCGGAAATTCAAGACCACATTGTATGAAAATGTTGACGTTTCAGGAAACAGTGGATTTGTTCCATTGAAGGGTTCTGCAAAGAGAAAGACATTTCTTAATTTTTCTTCAACTGGACTATGCGGTTTTCATACACTGGTTTATGCTTTTTGTACACTGCTTTACGCTTTTCATATACTGGTTTGTGTTCTTCACATGCTTCTTTACGCTTTTCATATACTGGTTTATGTTTTTGTATGCTGCTTTACGGTTTTTATACACTGGTTTGTGTTTTTTGCATACTGCTTTAAGCTTTTCATATACTGGTTTATGTTTTATGTGTATTGCTTTACAGTTTTCATATACTGGTTTATGTTTTGTGTGTACTGCTTTACAGTTTTCATATACTGGTTTATGTTTTTTGTGTACTGCTTTACAGTTTTCATATACTGGTTTCTGTTTTTTGTGTACTGCTTTACAGTTTTCATATACTGGTTTCTGTTTTTTGTGTACTGCTTTACAGTTTTCATATACTGGTTTCTGTTTTTTGTGTACTGCTTTTCAAAGTTTTTATATACTGGTTTCTGTTTTTTGTGTATTGCTTTACAGTTTTCATATACTGGTTTATGTTCTTCACATGCTGCTTTGTGGTTTTCATATACTGGTTCATGTTTTTTGTATGCTGCTTTACAGTTTACATATGCTTATTTTTCGTTCGTATACTGGAGTCATATCGTTGACATTTTATGGTTTTCACACGCTTTATGTACTTTATGATTTCCACGTGCTACTTTCCGGCTTTCAAAAATTTCTTTACGGTTTTCACAAGCTGCTATACGGTGTTCACAAATTGCTTTACGCTTTTCACATGCTACTTTACGGCTTTCACAAGCTACTTTGCGGTTTTCACATGCTGCTGGACTGTGTTCACAAGCTACTTTACGGTTTTCAAATGTTACATCTACTTTACGGTTATCACACGCTGCTTTACGGTTTTATGTGTTACTTTGTTTACGGTTCTCACATACTGGTTTTCGGCTTTCACATCCAGGCTTACGGTTTTTATATGTTGATTTACCGTTTTCATATGTTCCTTTAACGGGTAACATGTGTTTCTTTGCGGTCATCATTCGCCGGTTTTCAATTTTCCTAAGTCGTATTACAATGTCCATAGCAGGTTTACGTTTTTATATACTGCTTTATGTTCTAGATTATATATACAGATAACGATTTAGATATGTTAATAACTGATAACTTTGTCACATCTGTTTGTAGGGAGGATGCACATGATATTGATGTGCTTGTTTACCGTGCAGAAGTGTTGGGAAGTAATAATATTAGCATACAGGCAATTGAAGATCGAACATTTAACTAATGGGTCTGGCAGCAACCTGTGGATGGTCGTGTGTTTCCCCTAGGCTTTGCCCACCATAACAGTGAAATATCCTTGAGTACGGCGTAAAACCCCAATCAAATTTTAAATAAATTTTACTAATGCAGTTAAATAGTGCGAGCATTGAATTACAGTGAGTGTCAAGTTAAATATATCGCTGTCAACCTCATAATGAATAGTCAATTTGAAAACAGAAACTGTTACTTTCTAATTAGGAAATCTGAATGGAAAGTCTCCTACCTCGCTGTCCACTAGCACAGAAGATGGCGATCGCCAGTACGAGGACTTGGAGAGCCACGGCCATTTTGGATCTGTCTACAGGGCTGGGGTAATCACCCTGGTACTGTATGCAGGGACCGCCAAGAAATGGATCGACTGTAAAGCACACGCCCCCACCTTATGAATATCCAACACCCGTGATTGGCGTGTGCCGATGAACGCTTTTTAGACCCTGATGTGAAAGGAGTGCGGATTGGTAAGGCGCATTAGAGTGCAAATATGGTCCTTGAGAACAGAATATAAAAGAGCGTTTTCAGACCTCGTAGACCCAAGATTAAATATGTCAGTCGATATTTACGTATATGTATCTAGTAAGTTACACTGAATGACACATTCGAACTGGAAAAAAATCTGTGTTTCAAACAAAATGTGAAGATAAACGAGACAAAGGTTTATTCCATAGCTATACTTGATCCACGTTTGACCGTATTTTATTTTTTTTTTTCACCTTCTTGTATACTATGGTAGTACGCTCTTATACTGACGCCGTGCTTTTGTCAGCGCGTAGTAAGGATTCAATGGATTTTCCCGTTTAGGTGTATAATATGCGCGGAACAAAACCTTATGGGCTTCTTAATACCATACCCCATATAAACCGGTGACCACCATATCAGCCACAGTTTACAAGTTACAGTGGTTTAAGGTGTATTACTCCGGGGTTCAATCCCGGGGTGTGACATGGATTTGTTTTTATTCCCCAGTTTGATTGTTGGTTGGACTTTGGTGATAAACGCTCTATGCTCATGCGGCGTTTTCTGTAGTCGTAGGTTTGCTAAAACTACTTGTATGGAAATGTTACAATGTCACACGTGGGAAATTTCGTATGCAAATTGCTAAATATCCGTGATTCATCCGATCTGATCATTCCAGTATCGGCCACCCATAAAGTGCACCACAATTGTTTAAAAGAAAAATCCTGACTATATAAAATACTACATTACCACATGCTAAGTATTTATTTATTTATTTATTTATTTATTCATTTATTAATTTGATTGGGGTTTTACGCCGTACTCATGAATATTTCACTTATACGACGGAGGCCAGCATTATGGTGGGAGGAAACCCACGGCCCACGACCGGGAAAACCCACGACCATCCGCAGGTTGCTGTTAGACCGCTACAGAAAATCTAGATACTACATGAGGTGTATCTCGCGGAAGTATACACGTATACCAAATCCGAAATGGAAACAACAACCCCAACGAGACCACTCATTGGGAAATACTTGCCTTCCACCAGTAAGGCATACACTTTAATCTTGCGAT
The DNA here is from genome assembly GCF_032854445.1 of Liolophura sinensis. Classification (NCBI taxonomy): domain Eukaryota; kingdom Metazoa; phylum Mollusca; class Polyplacophora; order Chitonida; family Chitonidae; genus Liolophura; species Liolophura sinensis. The sequence continues at coordinate 15,010,371 of NC_088297.1, forward strand.
TATCGACTTTACGGACTACGAATGGTATAGGAATGTCGGACTTGACGCTTATATTGTTAAGTTTGAGTAATTCCAGACCAGTGACGTGTAATATTTGCAAGTAACGAAGTAAATCCTCTTTTTAACCTATTTCTGCGTGAGCCAATGCGCAAGGGCAAGCGCATTTACATGAACAGGTAAATTGACAATAGGCCATTTACTTGATATCACACTGTCGTTTCTGCTCTGGTTTTATTCTCTGTGCTGTGAGTACTATATTTAATGTTCTTGGAAATCCCAAGGTATGTTCCCGGCGATTGCGTGAAATCAGCATTCAAATCGTGTTCCATGCTAGAATATAAGTTGTCTACAACAAAATATATGTGTCTCTTTTGCGCTTTGACCAACATGGTATAAGTTGTGAAATAATGAGTTCGGCGTTAAATATAAGTCAAATAATAAGAATACCTCCGAGAGTGTAAATACTGTTAAATGTGCAAACTCCCTCACTACAGAAAACACTCTGTATACATCTCCTCTCTCAGTGGTATGAAATAGAAACCCTGAATTCTAATTCCGGTCCGGATCATTACGGATAACTCCGGTTCTTAGCGCAAGGTCTAGCTGTGCATAAAATTTTAAACAAATCCATGCATAATTTTTTCCGTGGACTTGCTGACAGACAAACAAATAGACGACAGCAAAGTGACAACCCACCTGGCAGAGGTAAATATACTTCAAAAGTATAAGGACGGTCAAGAAGCTGACAGACTACAGGCATTGATTTATTTATTTTTACTATTTATTTATTTGATTGGTGCTTTGCACCGTACTCAATGATATTTCCCTTATTAGACGGCGGCCAGCATTATAGTGTAAGGAAATCGGACAGAGCCCGGAGAAATCCAAGACAATCTGTAGTTTCCTGGCAGACCATCCCAGCACGTTAAGCACTAGGCCACGGAGGCCTCGTTTACATGTGTTGATGGTTACCTGACAAGAACAGTGCACTTGAAGGGGGACAAGTGAACCTTACGGTGTGAATTTCATGAGCAAAACACATATCGTATATCATGAACTGCGCTCAGGTGAATTGAGAAACCGTGACGCATGAGCTCGGGACGTGAAATGTATACGTTAAGATTTGTTTATAATCTTTTAGAGTTTTAATACCCATAGTGTGTCCAGCGTTGGCTTTTTTTGAACACGCATGGGAAAGCCGTCAGTTTAAACGCATGATTGGAACTGAATCGATGGTAGTTGGCCTACTTCTTGTATGAGCTCATGTACTGTTATTGTAATGGACGAAGTGGAAAGGCTAAAAATGCGATTGGGAAATATCTCAAGGCCTGGTACAGTATTTCTTTCTTTGTCTGTAATTGTACTTCAGTTCACTTGGAAGGCCTTGATTGACGCATACAGCTAAATGGTGCTTATGCTGCAGCCAACATAGCTCTGGCCATTGAGGTTTCAAGTTCGATCCCATGCACGGCTGGTTCGGCTGCGGCTTTAATTGAAGACGTTTGTGAAATGGATGGTTGTTTCCTACTGGGAATCACGGTCATATTATCAAAGAAATAATTCAGCACAGAGTAAAAATTAACCTTCTAACACACTATATAAATAAGCAATTCACTCAATGTAAAATGTGAGTTTTTACCCATGCACAGCTTTGAATGTCTGTCCCAAACAACTGTGGGAACAAACATAGAAGCAAGGATCTCAGTAAGTGGAATATTGAAACTAGTTTTGCGGCCTAGAATCTAGTTGCTCCACTGAAGAGCTTAGCATCGTAAATAAGCAAGTATCTTCGAAGAAATTCATTTTCAATATTTCGATTTAATTAAATCATCATTGTCATTATCAGGAGGAATGTAATTTTATATAGATTGATAAATGGTGGTGACGCAAATTAAGTCAAGCTACTGAGATCGTCAAAATGAATAAATTCGAATTACTTTGCTTATTTATTTCCCAGCTTGGTGTCACGGTGTTTCTCGGTATGTTTTCTTCAGTGTAACTGAGAGATCAATACATTTCCTTACGCTGGTTTGTCCAGATAAGAAAAATGCCAAGAAACACTGCCTCATTTCGTTTGTCGCAATTCTTTCATCGAAGAAATTATGTTATTGAGCAAAAATGCAGAAAATCAAGCCAGTGAGTCAACCATTAAATCAGAAAGTCAAGCGTGACGAATTGTACCAATAGTTGTCATAAAGGCAGAAAACTGAATCAGTAAATCAGGCATAAGGGCGGAGAGTTGTAAGAGTAAGTTAGCCATAAAGACAGAGAATTGAACAAATAGGTCAGTTAAAAAGGTAGAGAAGGCCATAAACTGTACCATTAGATTGGTTAAAAAGGCAGAGAACTGTACCAGTAGGTTTTTTTGAAAAGGCTGGTAATTATATCAGTACGTCAGCCAAAATAGGCAGAGAATTGCAATAAAGGGCTATAAAGTGAGAGAATTGCACCGGTAGTTCTCTCACAAAGACACAGATGTGTACAAGCGGTTCTCTCATAAAGGCCCAGATGTGTACGAGTAGCTCTCTCATAAAGACACCGATGTGCACAAGTAGTTCTCTGATAAAGGCACAGAAGTGTACAAGTAGCTCTCCCATAAAGTCAGAGATGTGCACAAGTAGTTCTCTCATACAGGCACAGAAGTGTACAAGTAGCTCTCCCATAAAGGCGGAGTTGTGTGCCAGTAGATTAGCCGGAAAGGCAGAGAATTGTACCAGGAGTCCAGAGAATTGCACTACTAATTCCACCAAGAACACAACAGGAAAGGCAGAGAATAGTACCAGCAGGTCAGTCATAAATGCAAAGAATTGAATCCGTAGGTCAGTCATAAAGTCAGAGAATTGCACCTGTAGATCAACTGTACCGTTAGTTCTCCCATAAAGACAGAAAATAGTACAAGTTGGTTAGCCATGAAGTCAGAGAATTGCACCTATAATTGACCGATAAAGACAGAGAATAGTGTCAGTTGGTTAGCCATAGGGTCAGAGAATTGTAACGGTAGTTCTCCGATAAAAACAGGGAATAGTACCAGTTGGTTACCCATAAAGTCAGAGAACTGTACCAGTAGATCAGTCCTAGAGTCAGAGAATTTTACCGGTAGTTCTCCATAAAGACAGAGAATAAAACCAGTTGGTTAGCCATAAAGTCAGAGAATTGCACTGGTAGTTCTCCCATAGAGACAGAGAATAGTACCAGTTGGTTAGGCATAAAGTCAGAGAATGGCACCGGTAGCTCTCCAATAAAGACAGAGAATATTGCCAGTTGGTTAGCCATAAAGTCAGAGAAGTATACCAGTAGGTCAGTCATAGATTCAGAGAATTGTACCGGTAGTTCTCCCATGAAGACAGAGAACTGTGCCAATAGTTTAGCCACAAAGGCAGGGAATTGTACCTGTAGAATCAGATAACTGCACCAACAGGTCAATCATATAGGTAGACAATTTCAATTTAAGCCCTTAAAAAATGCAATGCTGTGTATTTGCCTTGAGGAGAATCTTAAGACAAAGTTAGAGGTTAGGGGTTGCTCGGATTGCAACCTTACGCAAGTCATTTGATCCTGAGGTTAACTCTATGTTGGGAGAGAATGTCAATAGGGCCTATACCCTGGATAAAGCAAAACAGTTCTCAAAATGTCCTAAGCTACTTGAATGTCAAAGTAGTTCACGCACCAAACAGCGCACGGTTAAATGACTCATTTCACGTTTTTGAGACATTAAGCCCAAGCAGGCTTAATAGGCGAGCTAGTAAAAAATTCTGTGTTTTGAAAAACATGACGGGATAAAAGGGTTTATTCCATTGCTATGTTTGACCCACTTTCGACCGTGTTTATTTTTTTCACCTCCTTATATGCTAGAGTGGAAGCGCTCTTATACTGACGCCGTGCTTTTTTCAGCGCTTAGTAAGGATTGAATGGATTTTCTCGTTTAGGTGTATAATATGCTCGAAACAAACCTTAGAGGTTATAATATGGGCTTCTTAACACTATATCCCATATAAACGCGCGACCGTCATATCAGTCACAGTTTACAGTGCACTAAAATGGACAGAAATCAATAATAATAATAATTATTATTATTATTATTATAGTGTATTAATTAGTGTTAAAATGAATGAATCTAAATACTATAATAATAATTTGATATTATAATAGTAAAAGTAATAATAATAATTATTATTATTATTATTATTATTATAATTACAAACATTAATTAAATAATACAAACATTCAATCGATGATTTCTTATGGACCGGAACGTATCACAGTGGTTTAAGGCGTGTTACTCCCCTGTCGAGCTCTGGCACAAGGCACAGTTCAAACCCAAGGGCTGACATGGATTTTTTTTATTTTTTCAATTTGATTTTTCTTTGGAGCTTAATGATAAGCGATCGGTGTTCATGCGGTAGTCGTAGGTTGCTTAAATCACATGTCCCCAACCAATATGGTGTGCAAGTGATACAATGAGTATATGGTCACCGGGACAACAAATTTTCTATTACAGACATGCCAAAGCGATGTCAACAGCTAAACACAGGGAGATATCAAAACGTATTAGATTCATTCATTTTAACACTAAATGTGGATTAAGTTGTTGTATACGCACTTACATGCAAGTGGTATGGCAACAATACATTGGTCAAACAACAGATTTAATATCGGGGCTAACCGTATTTTAACGGATTTTCAATAAAAATCACCGTTTTCTTCCTGTAAAACATAAGTGTTAAATATAAGTCAAATAACGCGAATACACTTTGAGTCTGTAAAAATGTACAAGCTCCCTCACTACAGACAAAGGGAAAACACTCTGCATTCCTCTCCTCTTTCTCAGTAAAATAGAAACCCTAAATTTTAATTCCGGTCAGGATCACTATGGATCATTCCGATCGCCCAAGGTCAAGCTGCGCATAAAATTTTAAACAAATCCATGCATAACTTTTTCCGTGGACTTGCTAACAGAAAAACAAATAAACGACAGCAAAATCACAACCTCCCTGGCAGAGGTAAATATATTTCAGATGTATAAGGACGGTCAAGAACCTGACAGACTACAGACTGTTTTTTTTATTCATTTGATTGGTGTTTTACGCCGTACTTAATAATTCACTTATTCGACGGTGGCCAGCATTAAGGTGGGAGGAAGTTGGACAGAGTTTGGGGAAACCCAGGACAATCTGTAGTTTGCTGGCAGACCATCCTATGCACAACTGGAGACGAATCCAACATGGCTGGACGACCTCACAGCGATTGCAATGGTGAGAGGCCCATGGCTTCTTGTGCTGCTATAGCACGCTATCCACTAGGCTCGGGAGGCCCTGCTTACATGTGTTGATGTTTACCTGACAAAAACAGTGCACTTGATGGGGGACAAGTGAACCTTAAGGTGTGAACTTCGAGGGTAAAATACATGTCGTGTATCATGAACTGCGCTCAAGTGAATAGAGAAACCATGACGCATTAGCTCGTGATGTGTAATGTATACGTTAAGTTTTGTTTGTAACCTCTTTGCATTTTAATACCAATAGAGTGTCCTGCCGAGGCTGATTTTCAACAAAATGTGAAAGCACGATTAGAGATGAATCGAGGGTAGTTGGCCTACATTTTATATGAGCTCATGCACTGTTATTGTAATGGACGAAGTGGAAATGCTAAAAATGCGATTGGGAAACATCTCATGGCCCGAAACAGTATATTCTTTCTTTATCTGTAAGGGTACTTCAGTTGACTGAGTATTGCAGGCGATTACTGAGGTTTCAAGTTCGATCCCAGGTCTGGCTGGTCCGGCTGCAGCTTTAAAATACGTGATTGTTTCCTCCTGAGAATTAGTTTTTCTTTCACCAGTAACCCTTATCGCCGTCATATTATCAAAGAAATAATTCAGTGCAGAATAAAACTTAACCTACTAACAAAATATGTAAATAAGCAATACACTCAATATAAAATTTAAATATTTACTGATGCACAGCTTTCAATTATTTATTTATATAATTTGTGTTTTACGCCGTACTCAAGAATATTTCGCTTATACGACAGCGGTCAGCATTATGGTGGGAGGAAACCGGGCAGAGCACAGGGGAAACCCACGACCATCAGCAGGCTGTTGGCAGACCTTCCCACGTTCGGACAGAAAGGAAGCCAGTATGAGCTGGACTTGAACTCATAGCGACCGCATTGGTGAGAGGCTCCTGAGTCATTACGGTGCGCTAACGCGCTAACCAACTGAGCCTCGGAGGCCCCCCCCCCCCCCCACAGCTTTGAATATCTGTCCCGAACAACTGTGATACAGAGCCAAGAATATCAGTAAGTTTCGTTTAGAGTAACTGGAATATCGAAAATAGCTTCTGAGCGTAGAATCTAGTTGATCCACTGAAAAGCTTAGCATCATAAATAAGCAAGTAACTTCGAAGAAATTCATTTTCAATACTTCGATTTAGTTAAGTCAACATCAGAAGAAATATAATTTTATATACAGAGGTAAATGATGATGACGTAATTAACGTAACCATTTTGAAATCGTCAACATTTATTTATTCGGAATTGCATTTCTTATTTACTTCCCATCTGGGTTTGCCAAAGCCACAGTTTCACGGTATGTTTCTTTCAGTGTAACTGAGAGATCGAAACATTCAAGAAACTAATACTGAGAAAGAATACCTCACTTCTTTTTGTATAAATAGCTCGGTCGATAAGGCTGAGAACTGCACCAGTAGGTCAGCCATAAAGCCTGACAATTGTATCACCATATTAACCATAAAGGCAGAAAATTGTACAAACAGGTCAGACGAAAAGGGAAGAATTGCATCAGCAGTTCAGCCATAAAGGCACAGAATTGTACCAATAGGTCACTGAGAAAGGCAGACAGTTCTAGGAGAAGGTCAGCCTTTAAGGCAGACAGTTCTAGGAGAAGGTCAGCCTTTAAGACAGACAGTTCTAGGAGAAGGTCAGCCTTTAAGGCAGACAGTTGTATCAGAAGATCAGTCATAAATGCAGAGATTTGCACTACTAGGTCAACCAAAGGTACAGATTTGTACCAATGAGTTACTTTAAAAGTCGGAGAATTATATCAGTACGTTAGGCGAAAAAAAGCAGAGAATTATACCAGTAGGTTGGCCGAAAGGGCAGAAAATTGTACCAGTAGAGAATTGAACGAGCAGGTCAGCCATAAAGGGAGAAAATTGCACCGGTAGTTCTCTCAGACAGGCAGGCATGTGTACAAGTAGTTGTCTCATAAAGGCAGAGAAGTGTATCAGTAGATTAGCCCAAAAGGCAGAGATTTGTACCATTTGGCCATTGAAACAGAGAATGATACCAGTGGAACAGCCATAAACGCCGAGAATTTGTTCCACTAATTCTACCAGTAACAGAGACAGAAAGGCAGATAATTGTACCAGAAGGTCAGTCATAAAATAAGAGAATAATAACAGTAGATCAGCCATAATGTCAGAAAATAGTACCAGTAGGTCAGTCATAAAGTCAGAGAATAGTACCAGTTGGTTAGCCATAGAGTCAGAGAACTGTACCGGTAGGTCAGTCATAAAGTCAGAGAACTGTACCGGTAGTTCTCGCATAAACACAGAGAATTTTACCTGTAGCTTATAATCATAAATGCGGAGAATTGTACCGAGTTTTCGAGTTGGAACTATTTTGCCATCAAAAGTAAAACTTGTACGTGAAGGTCATGTGAATGGTGAAAAATACTTGAAAAGCTTTGTTGACATTAATATACTGATCACCTGTCTCATCCTTTTCCAAAGGCACAAATGACATCTCTTTCCCTTAATAGCATCTCAGGTTCACAAAGATTCACGTTCTCAATCTTCTCCATCATCAATCTACTCTAAATTTCTTTTTTTTATGACACTTTTTTCAGACGCCAATGTTTTAGTGAATGCGATGAAAGTTAGTTGCTTTACATTTTTGACAGGTCACATGATACAGTTGGAATTTTTCTACCTTCAACAATAAAAGAGTTCGAACTCGAAACTCTCCTATTGTGGCAGTGTGCCAGCCATGAAGTCAGGGTGCAGATTAGTCATAACGGCAGACAGATGTACCAGTAGTTTAGCCGTGAAGACAGATAACTGTACAAACAGGTCAGCTATAAACCCAGAGAATGGTTCTTTAAGGTCAGCCATAAAAAAATTTCAATGCTGTGTGATTATCGTCAAGAGAATCTTAGTCATTTTAGTCATTTAATCCTGAGTTTAAACGTTCTTTTGGGTTGTATACTCTGGACAAAACAAATCGGTTCTAAAAATATCCTTCGATAAACAGCACACGGTTTCATGACTAATTTTACGTTTTTTGAGCTCTTCGAACTCTTTTGCCGCTAAAGGTAAAATGCGTCCACCTGTAAAATGAAACTGATCAAAAATGTTAGGCAACTTTTATTGACATTAATTTACCGATCACCTATCCCTCTGTGTTCAGGGGGGCACAGATGGTATCTCTTTTCTTTACAAACTTCTTAAGTTCACAAACGTTCATTGTTAGTCTGGTCTTCGACACTCCCTCATCCTGTGCACCCATTCACAAAATCAATACTGACACGTGGTAACTGAGAGAGTATGGTATTGGCTTATTTATTTTTTGCCACTGACAAACTGCTTACATAACGTCCAGAAAGATTTGACTACTTGTGTAATTATATGCATTTAGCTATATAGTTATGTTTCTTATACCACTTTTGTCAGTTTTATGGGTAGAAGGTATCGGACTGACCGGCGCAAACCACCGACCTCTGGTGAGTTATTGGTGAACATTCCGACATCTGTGGAGGACAGATATGCACATCACATTAGCAGAAGACAAGTGATCTCTTCAACGAACGTTAGGCTACAAAAACGACCACGAGGGTGTCGTCGTCGACCGATTATTGCAACCGAGATTCCACATGCAAGGAGAGCTGGTGAATCTACAAATCCAATGTGCAAAGACGGGTTTGAACCCGCGCCCTACGTGTCCTAACGATCAAAAGGCAAGCGCCTGTACCATAAGACTATGGTCATCTCCCATGCAGAAAATCTGCTAAATCAATGTGTTTGTGGCAAATCCCAGATTTTAAAATATGACGAAGATTGAAGTATGATGATATACTCACCTGGTGTAAGATTCAATATCTGGAAATGCCAGTGAAAATAGTTTTCTTATTTGTATATTTGATTGTTGTTAAACGCCATATTTAAAAAAAAGCAGTTGTGTACTTATATGACAGCAGTCAGTTTTAAAATCGGAGTAACAGCGGTAAACCACCGGCACTTGGCATGTTATATCAACTGAAAGTCAAGTTTTTAACCACTCGGTTACCAACTGAAAGCTTATAAAACTTAGATTCTTTTTTTTGCTTTAGATATTGCTTTCAAATTTCCCCTCCCCCCAAGATTCTAATGTTGATTTATTATTGTGTAATCAGCTCCCCCTAAGAGTTAACAACGCCCACGCCGGGATATGTAACATATACCTCTATAGGTAATATGGTCACTGTCACTTCACTCCTTTCTGGGCTCATTCAGATTATATTAAGATTTGAAACTTACGGACAATTTTTTTTAAAATTTCCTGATAAATTCTGTACCTTATTTTTAGATTAATGACATTTACATTTTCTAATTCTGTAACCTGGCTGAAAATGACAGCGTATTTAATTATTTAGAACTATAAAAGCAGATTTATCATTTAAAAATTACCCTATGCGTTCCTGTTTGGGTTACTAGACGTACATTTATATATGTCATGCCAATAGGGTTGAGTCAATAACATATAGAAGCTCGTGCCTGTGATTCACTTTGGTAGCAGTGCATTATGACTCAATCTGCATCGTCATATCTACTAACGTGGCGATGTATCTTTTATTGCACTCGTACGTACATAGGCCTTTGAAAGTATAATGTAAAGGAGACGAACTCTGGTTGTAGAAAATGCCGGTAGGGCCTGTATTTATCAACTTCTGAAGACCTAACGTAAAAAACTAAAATATGAAGTAAGGTTCATCGTACAGACAACTGAAAACTATACTCTCATTCATTTTTTTTTTCAGATTTTTTCTAAGTGTTGAAAGGCATTCAAATATTTGAATACAATGGTGGGCTTTATGTGCCATACTGACGGCATCTAGGATCTCTGACGTCACATCACCTTTTTATTCTGATGTTCACCAGAAGGAAGGAATTTTGGGAGCATTATTTCAGTAATAATTTACTCATGGGTTAAAAGAATTATTCCAACATTCCATGTCCTGAATAGAGTTGAAAAAACTTCTTGTGACGTCAGAGTTCCTAAACACTGATAAAGCCCACCTTAGAATTGAAATGTTTAAAGACCTTTTTTCACAAAAACTTTAAAAAAATAAATGAAAGTATATTTAAGCATAGTTTTAAATGGTCTGTTTAAAGAAGAATATTTCGTTTTTTTTAAAGTCTTTTCCTTTATGTCAAAAATTCTAACACAGCTACAAATAAAAAGCTTTGCGCTGCAAAGTTTAGAATTTGTACACTGAGTCTTTACTGCAGAACAATGTACTAATCACAGTTTGAGTCCTTTCCTGTTCCGAATTTGGCTGTTTAAGAACTTGCGATTTATGACTTAAGTCTTAAGTTGCTTGATATACACGGGCCCAGGTACGCGGTTTGCATGTACCTGCACTAAGCTGTTCCATGGAATATGCGTGAGTTTTAATTAATGCACTTATCTGGGGTTACATTATAATATGCACTATTTAACCTCTTTGTACCGGAATAGTTGATGGTGAGTGGCAAGTGGACGAGTGGGGTGTTGAAGGATGTGTCAGTACAGCGAACCTGTTCTCCAAATTCACTATATACACTGTATTTCACCTAAAGTTTCGTGTGTAAAAATGCACATTCAAAAGGGCTTAAAATTATACTTCTGATGCCAGCATATAAAGTCCCGCCAAGGAATTAAGCAAACTTCAAAAAAAATACCCTAAATGACTGTATAATATGAAAGAATCATTCAAAACGAAGCAATATGTGTCACTTGAAAGATGGTAAACTTTATGTGAAGTACGGTAAATCTTTGAAGTGCATGACTAAACATTACACAAATAGTAGGATTCTCACGCAGCCAGTGGCCATTTTCCGAACTTTTCAGATCCATTACAAGTGAACTGTGTACACAGGACCTGCGTTTGGCCAAGTCATGATTCTGCAAGATTTGACCTTGAGAGTATCATGTGACCTCACGGAACAATGACGTCGTGATTGTGCTGCTTGCGTAGTGTTCGATTTAGGAAGGTAGTCAAAATACCTTTAAAGGCAGACACTACAGGTAGGTAAACACCCGGCTATTCAGCCGTCTGACCTCCTTACCACACAACACGAGGGAACCTGAATGGCCCATAGAGTTCATTTCCACGTGGAAGTAATACAAATGCTCAGTCGACGCCCAGGGTACATATAAGTATATTCGGAACAACCAGGCCAAGAGTGACCAGATAGTAACTCTGCTGCATAGCGCGCGACCCAAGCATACCCGCCGCCAACATAGGCATACTTGGAATAAATGAGTATTTTTTTTTTCTTTTGGCTTATTGATTATATCGTGTGTATAATTTTAAAGCTTTCCAACTTATTGCGAATTAGATCATGAGACACGACATGTCAGCAATATAGACATGTTAGACAGAGTTTAACATAGCTGTGATGAGCTCTATAAGAGGGCGGTCTTATTGCTGTCCTCGTTGTTCTTGTTGTTGGGGAGCACATCAGTCATTTATTGCTTGTTCTACCTGTTACTGGTTTTTTGTACCACTCTACAGACAGTCATGATACCTCACGTAAATTTCTCTGCCCCTCACTGAATGCGACCACGTCACGTGGGGATCATCAACTGGAATGTAGTTCGCTAAACAATGCATCAACACGCTCATATCAAACACACATGCGTCAAATTCGCTTACATTTTGAAATGTAAAGTACTTCCCCGACAGTGGTTAGATCACAAGGTTAGATCACAAGGTTTTATTACTGGGCATTTTAATGATTCTGCTGCTTCCATTGTTTTTAGGATCTTGTTGGTAATATGCCGTCGACAGTGCTCTCTCTAGTTTATTCTTACATGAAGTTTACTAAGGACCACTTGCCTTCCACCTTTATGACGTACATATATGCCACACATGAAGAAGTTCACCAGTATAGTTTACAACTCTGTGGTTTAATTCGACCACTCGAGTTTACTGCACCAATCATATACTATAGCCGCAATCGTTAAAAGAGTTCTTACGTGTAACGTTAAACAACAGTCAATCAATCAATCAATCAATCAGTCTAATGATTTTTTCTCTCTCTTTAATAACATAACAGCTGTGTCTCCTTGTATAACAGGCACCGCATTATTGCCATAAATATGTACATTAAGGATTTACCCAAACTATAGTCTAAAGACATAGATTGGTGAGTGGGGTCATGGATTCGAACTCACAACCTTATATTGCTTCAGGTTTTGCTAGCCAAGCTGTTCCTTATAGGTGCTGTTTTAATAGTACTCAGAATTGCCCGTTAACCAAACCTGTGCAGAACTCAGGTTTTCTTTCACAACAACAGAGCTCGTAAACTGGGGCAAGAATTTGCTGTGTAATCCTAACCATGATTTAACAAAAAGAAGAAAAAGAAAAAAAAAAAAAAAACATCACAAGACTAAAACGTGATGTCGGGGCATACATAAGTCTTAATGTTAGTAGTTAATAAATCATTGCTTTCATCGTGACATTTCCGAGGGGGAGGCTAAACCAACGGAGTCGACTCGTGTTTAAGATTACTCTCAGATAATTTGTGATTACATCTTAGTCCTGCGGGTTAGACCAACGTTGATTGTAACAGGAGAATTTCTCTTCCACCGGCAAGTTAGCGTATGGGTGCTTTGTTTAGTTATGCAACAATGCAAACCTTGTATTCCTGAAAGCTGACTCAAGTCAAACTTTAAAAGGTGCCAATGCTTACTTTTCCTAACGGGATTTACAGCTTTCTCCGAACTCAATTCGCTTTTTCCGGTCCGTAAATCTGAATCTGTTGTAACAGTGAAATATTCTTGCGTACTGTGTCAAATATTCGATCTTTGACAGAATTTGTACATTCTACCACTCTCTACTGTTTATGGGGCTTTGTTACCAGGAAGTGGTCGACGACGCATGTGTGACCGTTGGCGCAGTCTAACATTTGTTGAAGACGATTTGTATTGCACCAATATGGCGTGCACACCTGTACGTCATGGACGTGGGAAACTTAATCAGAAAATCCCAAATGTCGGTCGTATACTTCGGGCAATGTAGTTCCTCACCCATAAAACTGACCACCATTACATAACTGAACTATTCCTAAGAATGGCGTTAAGCAACAAATGTTTGAGAACTGCAGGTTGTTTTTTTATATAAATATATGACTAGGCGCCTACTGTTACGTTAAAACATCGGCAAGTAGCTCTATACCATACCGTAAAGCGACGACATCATTTTGAGCCGGAATATGCCGAAATGACATAACTCGAAAACTGAGTTTTGAAATCTGACATACAAAAGTTCACGTCTTGCCTTCACTCACTTATGTTTCATTTCCAATTCAAAAAGTTCAGAAATAGCCCGCTATGTTAGCAAATGATGTTAAAGCTTGGTTATTCTACTGGTTTTGCATTTTTCTGGATCTTCAACACCATTTGAATTTCATAGAAGTGCAGGATGCTGCAACCCATTAAATTAGTTATTCGAATTCGTTAAAAACTCGATCTCGATACGGAAAATCGATCAGATCTGAATTGAACCATTTAGGTAAATAGACATACCTGAGTTTATTTCTTTGATTGTTATTTAACAAGATACTCAAGAGTTTTTTTTTTACGTGAACGATAACCGTCAATTTTATTGGTGAAAGAAACCTGAAAACTGGAATTCTGGACTTAAACCACCAACTTCTGGCAAGCTGCTGACGAACTTTCCCACGCGTTATGTACTGGTACAGATACACACATGTAAGCACCATATTGGTCGATGACAAGTGGACGTCAAACACGAGCTTATTGACACGAACGCCCCACCTGCATTGAGAGCGTGGGGGTTGGGATCCTTGTGAACGATCCATTCTTTGTTTGACCCTGGCCTAGGCAACAGTTCGTTTGGAACATACCAAAAAGGCGGTCACAATTTTCAATGACATAGGCCTAGGCCATGATAGTGCACAGAAAAGACTGCCCTTGTCATTGTTGACTTCAAGTACATTAATACAGAGTCGTCACAAAATGACTGAAATACGGACAATGTGATGTTGAACGCAGATAATACATGCATTCAGATAGAGTCCACCCCTGGCGGGATATAAGGCTTAGTGGCAATACATCGAGAGTTTGAAAGTTGAACCAACCAGTCGTTTATACTGCATGCCTGTGTAAACCAGGTTTATACTGGCGAACTGAAAGTCCCCAAGTCCTGGTCCCTCGGCGTTGTTTCATGTAAATGGTTGTTAAATCTGATGGCGACACAGCATTACGAGTAAAAAATGCAATTAGAGACGTTAAAAAATGCAATTAGAGACGTTTAATAAATTGCATTTAACGTTACCGCATTTTTGTTCCCTAATTCCGATCAAGCGTGCAGATTGCTATATTTAAACGCTTACATGAGCAGTTAGAATAAATCCGTATCTGAAGTAAAGAATAAATCCGTATCTGAAGTAATTTGAGTAATTTGAAGAGGCCGGAATTCACTGCGCATGTGATATTTACCAGTTATCATACTGTCGTCCCTGCTCTGGATTTACTCTCTATGCTTTGATATTGTATTTGCCAAGGCATACAGGGTGGGTTTCAACACATCAGAATCGCTAACAGATTTGTGGATAGTATATACACTGTGTAATTTGATTCTGCAGTGTAAATAAGGTTAAAGCTCTGGGATTTGGCCCAGAATGGTTAGTGAATCATGAAAAACAAATGCTAGTCATCTTCGAGGAAACACATAAGACCTTTGAGAAGAGCCGTATTGCTGTCCATCCTATTACCGTTATGATGCTTACTTATTTTCAGTGTATGGTCGATCGAAACCCTTGGAAAGCATCAGCGGGCATAGTGATGAGATGATCAGGAAACCACGTACCGGTACTGCACCATGAGGAAACCATGAAAGAGAAATACAAGGGGAAATTTTGACACCGAGCTCCAATGTTAGAAACGAATTTATTTCCACCATGAGGGCCTCCGGAACCTAGTGGTTAGCGTGCTGGTGTAGCGCAATAACTCTGGAGCCTCTTACCAATGGAATCTGTGTGAATTCAAGTCCAATTCATGCTGGCTTCCTCTCCGTTGGCCAGCAAGCTGTGGGTGGTCGTGTGTTCCCCCAAGTTCTGCGCAGTATCCTCTCACCATAATAGCACAAGTAACATATTCTTGAGTACCACGTGAAACACCAATCAAACGAAATTAGATCTTTCCGCTATCTGTTTGTTTTTGTGTGGAATTATGTAATTCTCATCTCGGTGTTAACCATATCTTGGTGTTAACCATATCTTGGTGTTAACCACATCTTGGTGTTAACCACATCTTGGTGTTAACCACATCTTGGTGTTAACCACATGCCAAACGAAGCATAAACAACTCCTTAAATTTAATTTTTGACAAGGTTCTGTCGTTCATCTGTTATGTAAATCCAGCACCAAATTACCATGTATGTATGTATGTATGTATTCTTGACGTTTTACGTTGTACAACCATGAGGAGTTTTTAGGTGTGATATCAAATTCCAGTAGCCATTGAGGTCTCATGTCGAAGACACAAGGCAGGATACCCTACCGAGTCCAATTCTGCTGGCACGGGGCCAACGAGTCCTGCTTTTTTGCTCTAACCTTTCAGCGATAAGCGCCAAGCGAGGCAGCAACACGTACCATTTTTAGTGTCGTTGACCTTTCAGCGATAAGCGCCAAGCGATGCAGCAACAAATACCATTTTTAGTGTCGTTGATATGACCCGGCCGGGGTTTGACCCCGGTTTTCCGACTTCGACCAATATACCAGTATTTGATTCTAGACAAATTGGTTGCGCTCATGTGTTGTGATTGTCCAGAGCAGTTATATTCTCTTAATATTTTAACACATAATTCCTTATCTGTCATTCCAATGACACAAAAATATATGCATTCAAACGATTCAGAAAATCTTCACTGACAATATAAATTACAACTTATAATGCAGTGGCATTGTGATGACCGTGGCCATAAAAGACTTTGGGGTCGAGTGATTACAACAAGCAATGACGTCAATGAAAATATCAAACGGACAGAAAAAGTAAAATAAGATGCAAGAAAAGTTTTTGGATTTTAATAAAAAATTAAAAATTTGGACAAGTAAAAGATTCATATACATTCAGCCAGCTGAAAGTTAATATTTTATTTCTACCACATTACATTATTTATAACCGCTAAATAGATGTATGTAAAGCTGAAAATTACGGCTGACTTATCAAGAGACTTTGTGCAGTTTCGGGTTCTACATCTCTTTCATATCCCCCATCATCCCAGCCACCATTTTCTTCACGAGGGCATTTTTCTCTGCAACAAAAGAGCAAGTGTGTGCTTAACTGATATAAAATATAATAAACAGTGATTTTTGGGTATCATTTTCAACAGTCATGTGGAGATTATTGAAAATTCACTCTGGAGATAGACTTGATCTCGTGAATTAGTGGTGTCTCTAGCTCCATTGGTCTAAAACACCAAGGCCTAAAACGTATAGAACCATAAATGTATTGTGGTAAAGCAAAAAAGAATTCGTATGCAACTGACACGGATTGTGTCTCAACAGAGTTGCAGAATTCGATGTTTTAAGACCATTATACATGTACGCCGTTGGGAAAATGAATTTAAACTAGAACTGCAAAGCAGTTTCGGCCGGAATTCATGTCGTTTGATGTTGTACCCAATCAAATAGAAGACAACATAGCTACATGTAATCGCACAACCGGAAATAATGGACAGTGCAGCAGAAAGCATTACGTCAAATACCATAAACCTAGTCCAGTTGTCATTTAACTTAATGTTAAAGCAATAGGATTAACATCTATTTCTAAAAAAAAAGGTGTTGTCATTTAAACGGTTCTAACGAGAAAACTATTGATCTCAAATCCGGGAGCATGTCTTTGCCAACAATTGGTGCAAGTTTCACATTTGTAGCTCCCATAGTTCTCGAATCAAAGGTCATTGAAACTATGTAATTAAACTTTAATTTTTTGTCTATATCTCAAAAATTTACAAAGATACGCAAATAATAAGAGCAGGTTCGGAATCAACGACTCGAAATACACCAGAATACTAGAAAAAATTGAAATTTCAAAACTAGCTGTGACGTCACAACTTCGACTATTGGCAAACTTTCACAGTTTTTACAGGAAGTAAACGATTTCTTCAAACTTATTGTAACTCTCAACGGCCTATCTGCATATCAAATTTCAAACCAATGCGTTCAATGGTTCCGGAGAAGATGTTTAAACGATTTGCTACAAAATCCAGTATGGCTACCAAACCACGTGACATGGAAAAAAACACAAAAGAATGACTGCTAACTTCAGGTATATGGCAATTTTTCTGCAAAGTTTCAAGTCCACCTGTCAAACGTTCTAAGCAGTAGCGCAATCACAAAATCGTGGAATAATAACAATGATCCGAACGAAAACAATAGTTGTCCCGCAGGACAACCTGCGCGGATTCCTAAAAAATTTATTTATTTATTTGATGGGTGTTTTACGCCGTACTCAAGAATATTTCACTCATACGACGACGGCCAGCATTTTGGTGGGAGGAAAGCGGGCATAGCCCGGGGTACCCACGACCATCCGCAGGTTGCTGCAAGACCTTCCACTTACGGCCGGAGAGGAAGCCAGCATGAGCTGGACTTGAACTCACAGCGACCGCATTGGTGAGAGGCTCCTGGGTCATTATGCTGCACTAGCGCGCTAACCGACTGAGGCCACGGAGCCCCCCCCCCCCCCCCCCCCACCAAATGGATATGTTTTCCACGTCTGATGTATTTCGTCTGATATATATTTCATTTCAGTGTTCCATTTGCCTTTAAAAGAGTAAGAACGTTTTGGTTGAAAGTTTAGACGGGAGACAAAAAAGCCATTGAAGCAAGGTTGGGCCAAGACAAGTACATGTAGGCTGCACTAGCTGTTTATTTTTTTAAACACCACTCCCACATCAAAGGGTTTGGTGGTAAAATACAGGGCTACTATGGCAGGAATAAAGCCACATCTAAAATACAAGCCATACATGTTATGCAAGGATTAAACACTATGCAAGTTGGGCATATTATGCACTGCGTGAAGCAAGGCTAAACGTAGATGAATTATGCAAAGGCTATGATTCAAGGCATAATACCAGGGCTGTTATGCCAGGCATAAAGTTAAAAATATTTAACACTGTAATCAATGGCCTGATATCATATGATCAGATTCACTCTTAAAATTGAATTTTAACGCTGTGAAAATCACGATGAGTGACTCCGCTTATAAGAGTTATCTGACTACCTTTATATAGTGTTAATGTTTGAACACTCTCCAAAGTGTTCACATTCCAACTCCGTTAAGAGTGGGTTAATCAACACCTTAAACCAGCACTTGATGCAGTTTTGATGGAGTTGGAATACGAACACTTAATAAACTGGTCACATACGTGTATCTGTTATACGTGCAGTCACTTCTCGTGATCTATACAGTGTTGTTAAATTTAACACTCGATGTTACATATATATACTATAGAATATCCACATACGAAAAATGAAAAAGCTACAATAAAAACGTGAAAAAGGGTACAACAAAAGCGTGAAAAGATTACACCGAAAACGTGAAAAAGTTACAACAAAACGTTAAAAAAGCATTCGTTTGCATGTTTGACACATGTATTAAACTATGCTGAGTTACTTTACTCTCTAGATCGTTGGTCAGCACTGAGTCTGAACTGCGCACTACTGTCAGCCCATGGTCTAATCCTTAGCCGCTAAACAAACCCCTCCCTCCCATCCTAACACTATGTCGTGGAAAAATCATGACCCACATTCGCGCTTCACATTCACACACCACACGTTTTACGCCGTCTTCCTCTAACGCCATTCACATGTTTACACAGCCATAATTACGTCAACTCTTCTTCAAAATAGACATAATATCTGTGTGTCTAGCTATGGAGTCACACAGAATGCAAAGACCCGCTCCTCTGTACCGTCCTATCTGTTCGACAGCTTATACGACTATACTGCTATCTGATAATGCCAGAAAATCACACAAATTTGACATTGAGAGTACAGATAAAGCGATCATCAAATGTCATCATTAACCAAAAATTTGGCTAATTTGGGTGCAGCTGTGTGAATGACAGCTCTTTTATTACAATAGAACCCGGTTCACCATCATTTCTCACAGCTTTTGCGCTCTCAATGTAAATAATTCATTATAATTTTGGCTCCTATTTCGCATTTCGTGGGATATTATATACATTATCTATTTTTTTAACAAAACGACACTTTTTTGCAATCACTTCCATCTTTTAGATGGCTCGTTTTATAGGCCTGCAACCTGGGGCAGTCTTTATTACAGTTTGATGATTAAGTGAACCTTTTTCAAAACGGCTGCTTTTGCAATCACCCGCTTTCTTTGTATGTTTCATTCTCTATGGGTTTCAGTGAAACTTTAGTATATATTATTCATACTGACACTAGTTTTTTTAAAGACCGAGTTTTGCAATAACTTTAACTTGTCAAACAAAAACTACAGTATTGCAACAATATTTTTCCATAAGCATGTTAAGTGGCGAATCTTGAATTTCTTCCTTTCTTTCCAATACTTGACTCTCTTTCTTTTTATTGATGTCATGCTACGGCTACTGTGTCGTTAGTGTAGAAAAAAACACAGACGATTGAGGAGAACAACACCGATGTAATTCTGAATAGCGTCAGTATAAAAATCACATCAAGCAAGAAGTGAAATATAAAAATAAGATGAAACATACCTTCGTTCTTTGCTTCTTTTTCTGAAATTAAAAGAGGACGATACTGTCAATACAGATTTCTCTTATAAAGATGAAGACCAACAGAATAGAGGACTTTTGACATCGTTAAATTTTCAGACAATCCCATAAAATCAGATGACGTCATTAATTTTTAAGGTATTTTTTTCAAGCCTATATTTCAGTTTTGTGACCGTGGTTAAGATCACCAGAGTGAGTAACCACCGCCCTCTTTCGTGTAACTGGCAAAATTCCTCATTTAAGCCAGAGCCTGACATTTTAGCTTAATCATTATTACACAGTGGCAGCTCATCGGATGTGTGTACAATTGCAACAGCTGACTAAAACATTATTAAGAGAAAAAAATTGTCAGCGTCATCTACGCTTATTTTCAATATATTATACGCACTGACTGTACTTTCGGGATGCGTTTATCTATTTACGCGTAGTGAACAATATTTCATCTATGTGACGTTGGATAGCATTAAGGTGGGACGAAACCGAGCAGAGCAGACCTTCCCATCTACGACTGGCTACGTCTTAGCATAATGTTAACTTGTTGTGACCAACGGACGTTAAAGATTTTGAGATGTTTTATTGTTACTTCTTTTTTACCTTCTTGCATGTCCATGAATGTCTCTTTCAGCATCTCCATCATCTTTTTCTTCATCATCAACTCCTTCATCATCATCCCACACTTGCTGTCAGGTCCCTTCTTCAATTCTTCCTCTGAAAAAACCATTGTTATCGAAAAATAATTAACTTGGAAGAAGGTATAAAATAAAAAAGTTTCTGAAAAAGCCATTGATATCGAAAAATAATTAACGTGGACGAAGGTATAAAATGAAAAAAGTTTCTGAAAAGCCACTGATATCGAAAAATAATTAACGTGGAAGAAGGTATAAAATGAAAAAAGTTTCATTAGAAAGACCATTAAAACTGTATCTGAAAATACCTTCACTCAGTTTTCTCACCGATTCGCTTTTCTTAGCAATGTAATAGGTATTTAACATCATATACACATTTTCACAAAAATTTTAATTTTCAGACTGAACAACAGGTGCTATGTCTTAAAAAGTTCTTGCAACTTCAATGGCGACACGCACGGTCACTATGGCCTATGAAGACTAACATGCAACCTTTCACTGTATTTATTAACGCAGTGAATATATGCATCTGAAGAAATAAGTAAAAGTGATTTTGGATACAATTTTCAATGGTCTTTCCCATGATACTCGCATAATGTTAACTTGTCTTTGCCTTTCAATATCAGAACGCTCTTGATTAATATGAAAGGACCCTAACTTTCCGAATAGAAGGACATACATTTTCATACTTTTATTTTCTAATTTTATTTTTTGTGCGTGTGTGTTGGGGGGAGGGAGGGGAGGAAGAGGTGGAGGAGGGGGGAGGGAGAATATTAGCGGCGTTTTATTAACATGTCACACCTTCTCCGAAGTTTTCAAGAGTAGATTATGGTAACAACAGACGTTGGGAAAACCATCAGTAGATTGTCCATCAGAATTGCCGACATTCGTCTTCGTTATTCCTACTAACCTGAACACATCTTCTCCAATGCCATTTTCTTCTTCATGATATCGTGCACCATATCGAGTTTGTCTAAACGAAAATTCAAGAACAACAGAGCATTAGGTTCAGTTCTGGAAATGACATACAGAAATTTTATTTGGGACGGTCACCTTCCCGCCATTTACGTTAAGGGGTTTTCTTACACAGCTCAGACCTTGGGATACAAAATTCCCAGTACCAGTACTCTTATTACGATTTCGAAAAACGGCATTGTTTTCAAATTTTTCCGAAAATGTTCCGACCTTTCTGGGTGGAACTGTTACCGGTATACTATAAAATTATTCAGGATTTCAAACAGCAAATGTTAAATACCTTTTGCGAATAATTAATGTTACTATATTAGGATGTACCTTTCATCGCCATATGCTTCGTGAGGAAGGCCTAAAAGCGTGGACTAAGAAAGCCATTTCTGTAAATAACAAACGCAAAGCACAGATTTATTTGGATCATAAACATTTATGTAAATTATTTATTAAATA